>NW_020838005.1:7504598-7531268 GCF_003676395.1 Aethalodelphis obliquidens
CGTTTTATTTCCTTTTCTTCTCTGATTGCTGTGGCTAAAACTTCCAAAACTATGTTGAATAAGAGTGGTGAGAGTGGGCAACCTTGTCTTGTTCCTGATCTTACTGGAAATGCTTTCAGTTTTTCACCATTGAGGACGATGTTGGCTGTGGGTCTGTCATATATGGCCTTTATTATGTTGAGGAAAGTTCCCTCTGTGCCTACTTTCTGCAGGGTTTTTATCATAAATGGGTGTTGAATTTTGTCGAAAGCTTTCTGTGCCTCTATTGAGATGATCATATGGTTTTTCTCCTTCAGTTTGTTAATATGGTTTATCACGTTGATTGATTTGCGTATATTGAAGAATCCTTGCATTACTGGAATAAACCCAGGAATAAACCCAGGAATCAACTACACCAGTATATCGTATTACATTAATGTATGTATTAATATGTGACTGTTTGTACATTTATATGTATAGGCTAATAAGGACAAAGCGAGGGGGGATAATGTAAGGGAATTTTGATTTCTTTATTTTTGTTTTTCCTATTTTTGTAAGCATAATTCCATTATCTACAGTGTTTTGAGAAGACATAGTTTCTCTCCGTGTGGTCTTCTCTCTGTAGCTGTGCTTCGTAGTACCGCGTTAGATGTTAGATGTCATTGGCGTGTTCCTGTCAGCATGTTCTTTTATTTCCTCGCTATACTAAATTGTAGCTGTGCTTTTTGGGGTTACGGGGGCAAGAATATAAGAGAATGTTTGTGGGAAGAACATACCCATTGTGTAATGGAAAAATTGAAGATAATAATTTTATATATGCTTGCTCTGTCCTCTTCATCCACTTTGCCTCCGTCTGGGCTCAGGTCCCCATCGCTTCCCACCTTAATGACCTCTGGGTCGGTTGGTTTGAGGCAGGAAACGTTGATCGAGGGCCTGCTCTGTGCCGGGCACAGGGCTGGGCCGGAGATGGAAAGGCAAGTAAGCCACGGTGCCTTCAGGCCTTTGGTCCATTTAGGGCGACGCGCAGATGGTGGCCCGGCGTGGGCGACGGGGAGAGAGTATATACCCGAGGGGGCCCTCGGCCCGACCCAGGCATTCGGGCCGCGTGACATGGAAGACAGCTACCTAGGCCGAGACTTGGGTGGAGGTGGGACTCAGCCTGGCGACGGCACGTGGGAGGAGCGTTCCCGGGGGCAGAGGGAATGGTGTGAGCGGGGAGGGAACAGAAACAGCAGCATCGCACACGGAAGACGATCACCGGCAACTGTTGCTGGCATGCACGGGGGCCTGGGCAGGGCCAGGTGCACGCTCAGGAGCTCAGGCCTCGCGCGGCCGGGGATAGGGAACCCCCGAGGCTGTCACGCCGAAGGGGTTGTATGTCTCTTTGGTGACAGCGTGGTGGGGCAAGTGAGTGGCTTTAGGGTTCGAGCACAGAGGCAGGAGCTCGATTTGGAAGCCCCGGTGGGAGGGCCTAACCTAAGCAGGAGCAGTGTTTGCAGGCCTGGGTTCAGCGCGGATTCTGGAGCTTTCGGAGGGGAGGGTGTGCAGGGACGGGGAGGCCTCCAGGGTGACTCTCGGGGGCCCTGCTTTGTTCTCGCCTGCTGCGCACACCTCAGAGTCCATTGCGTTCTCCCGAGTGCCCGTGCCCGGTCTGTGCAGTGTGCTTCCTCCTCCGTGTGGCTCTGCTGTACCCTCAGCGAGCAACGTGGATGTCACTGGCTCTGCGAGGTTCCGAGGGTGGGGCTCTTGGGGGCCACCCTGCTGCTCCGGGATGGCCCGTGGGATCACACAGGCCCCGCTGACATCCTGCCTTATTAGTGGAGTGACTTTGGGTTATTGCTTTTGTGTTCTCTGAGCCTCAGTTTTTCTCATTGGTAAAATGGGCATAAAATGCCTACCTGTTTCAGGTTGTGGTAAGAAGTGAACACAGATGTTTATAAAGTTCCTAGGACTTACTATTTTCGTCTCTTTCTTCCACAGATTTATCACAGAATCCCCAACTCCGACCCATGTTCTACTAAAACAAGGCAGATCATCTCCACGATCAGGTCACAGAATCTTCCCAACTGTCAGCTCATCTGTCGGAGCCACTACTCACCCATTTACCTGTCGTTTGTCATGCTCCTGGCGGCCCTGAGCTGGCAGTATCTGAGCACCCTGTCCCAGGTCACAGAGGACTATGTTCAGACCGGAGAACGCTGACTGGGCTTGGTCGGGAGACAGAACATCCTGGGGAATGGACTGACCTTCTCTTCAGGGATGGATGTGGGCTTCCCCCCTTTTTTCCCTCCTGCTTTAATTCCTCAAGGAACTCTGTGGGCCTAGAACTTTAGAAACTGTGACATGTGGTGAAATTAAGATTAAAGGGAAAGGACACTTCAGCCTTGGCCACCTGTGTTCACCTGTGCCCACCTGGGCGGGGTGACTGAGGGCTGAGTGTCCACTGCTGTGGGTCACAGTCAGGGCTGCATCCAGGCCTGCAGAGAGATCATACTTAATGTGAATACGGGCTAGAATTAAATGTATTTAATTTGAAGCAACCTTTGAATACCTATCCTAGTAGAAAGTGAAGTGCATTTTCTTTCTGTTCTGTTCCTGTTTTTCTCATCCTTTTGTTTTCTTCAGTGGACTTGAATGTAGTAGATGTGAATGTTTAGAGTTCTAGGAATATTCCCCTGTTTCCTAAGGATGCAGACTGTCTTCTGCACGTGAAGGCTAGGAAGTAACTTCTGGGTGGGGTTAGCATTATTTCCTCATTTAAAAGTTTAGGTTTCAGGATCGCCTTTGGTCCCATCGTAGCAGGTTGGTTTCCAGTTCAGGCTGACGTTTTTGAGACTTTTATAATAAAGAACTGAATTACTCGGCATTTGTCAAGGGCAGTTCACTCGAAGCCTGGGTGAGCGTGGCAGGTATGGAACTCCAGGCTGGAGTTACTGGGTGAGGGACGGTGGCCACTGCTGCCACTGGGAAGCAGGGACCCGGCCTCCCCACCCTGCGCTGTGCCTGCTGGGAAGGGAGCAAGGGCATCACCTCCACCAGCCTGCTCTACTTCTAGCTAATTCTCTTAGCTGCATTCAGAAATTTTATTGCATTCGGAGGGTATTTTCAGCTTTGGGGTTTTTTTCTGTTAGTTTCTCAAGAAAGGCAGATGTTTTCGGGTGATGGGCTTGAAAGCCAAGTGGCACTTAGCCCAGTTCCCCCAGCACGGTGGTCCACCTCCCTCTTCCCCCCAGCATCGCCGAGGTTTGGGCTGTGCCCACCCAGTGACTCCCTGAGAGTCTCAGCTCAGAGGGGTGTTTGAAAAAGCCCCTCGGGCCGAGAATCCCTGTCGCAGGGCATTACAGTACTTTCCCGAAGCTGTGCTCTTGGTGTGTAGTGTATTGTCAGTCCTCTTTTGCTGCAGCTGTGTGTGACTTAGTCACTGAAGGAGCTATGTTCCAGCAGTAACGTTGGGTTTGCACTGTGACACACGTACCCACACTGATTCTTCTCGTGTGGGCCGCCGCCTGACCGTGGACTGTTTTGGTTCACTTGAGACTCAGTCCTGGATGAACCAGTCACCACATTGAAGCCAAAGTCACTTACCACTTAGAGCCCAGCTGTAAGCCAGACTCAGCAGTGAGTAATTTAAGCATCAAAACTTGGTTTGCGATTCCAAGGTAGGTGTTAAGATTTGTGTGTTGAAATCTGTTAGTTCTGCTGCAGTTCACGTAGGACACGGGACAAGCCGCTGGAAAGAGCCTTGGTCTGAGGTGGATGCGTTGGAAGCTTCTCTCCTGGCTCAGCTGTGGGGCTTTCTGAGCTTCTGGTGGTTTGTATGATCTTTTACGTCCCTCCCAGCTGTAAAGCTATAAAGGTCTTAGCTCGCATGCCCACTCCTTTGGAAGAACATTTCCCTTCTAAATGTTTTCTCTACTGCAATTGCCAGATAATACAGGATACCCAGTTAAACTTGAATTTCGGATAAAATGGTTTTTTAGTATAATTATGTTCCAAATACTGCACAGGACATATTTATACTAAAAAATGACTTCTGAAATTCAAATCTGATTTGGCATCCTGTATTTTTTTTTTTTTTTCTTTTTGCGGTACGCGGGCCTCTCACTGTTGTGGTCTCTCCCGTTGCAGAGTACAGGCTCCGGATGCGCAGGCTCAGCGGCCATGGCTCACGTGCCCAGCCGCTCCGCGGCATGTGGGATCTTCCCGGACCGGGGCACGAACCCGTGTCCCCTGCATGGGCAGGCGGACTCTCAACCACTGCGCCACCAGGGAGGCCCTGGCATCCTGTATTTTTACTTGCTTAATCTGGCAACCCCACCGTCTACTCCACACTTTTAAGGTAAGTAATTAAATGTATAGCATCCCTGGCATAGTCTACGTGACTCATACAGTGGGAGATTTTAAGTTTTCCTCAGAGGAATATCTGACCTATCTGAATCCAGGGCTTTAAATCAAGAAACTTAACAGAGCCTAACCCCATTTGGGGAACTTTCTCTGGAGCCCTAGCTGAGACCTGCACACACACCCACACCCTGCCCTGGGAAACAACTACCTGCAAGCGCCACTCTTGCTATCTACTGAGCCCCTTCTCTGTGGCCACAGGTGTAGGGGGAGGAGGAGGGGTGACTAGACATTTGTTAATTAACAGGCATTCTAGATTACTTTTTTTTTAAATTTATTTTTGGCTGCATTGGGTCTTCGTTGCTGCATGTAGGCTTCTCATTGTGGTGGCTTCTTGTTGCAGGGCACGGGCTGTAGAGCGCAGGCTCAGCAGTTGTGGCGCACGGGCCCAGCCATTCCACGGCATGTGGGATCTTCCCGGACCAGGGCTCGAACCTGTGTCCCCTGCATTGGCAGGCGGATTCTTAACCACCAGGGAAGCCCTAGGTTATTCTTAGTTTTGGAAACAGAGCTCTAAGGCTGGTTCTTAAACTTTAGTGAACTGCTTGAAGGTTCCAGATTGCTAGATTTCTCAGTGGATCTGGGGAGGTGCCCCTAAACCTATGTTTTTAACAAGTTCCCTGGTGACACAAATGTTGCTGGTCAGGAGACCAGCTTGGGAACCACTGCTCTAAGGCGTTCCTCAAACCATAGTGAACGTGTCACCTGGAGTCTTGGTTAACTACAGATGCAGATTCAGGTCTGTCCCCAAATTGTGCATTTCTTGCAAGAACCTCGGAGATGGCAATGCTGTTGGTCCATGGACCACTCCTGAGGCTCCCAAGTACAGTTTCTGATGCCTATTAAAGGAACGGGAAAGGTTGGACTACCTTTGCTCACCCTTCTAAATCTGAACAAAAATACGCCCTTCTCCATGTAAAGAATGAAAAGGCACTGTCACTTCCAACTGTCATCTTGTTTGGGGGCACCCAAGAAAAACTTCCCACCTACTGAACTGAGGCAATGAGGTGGTGGTAGTGGGGTAGTGTGTACTGAAGTAGTGACGTCAATCCCAATCGTAAACATTGCTTTCTATTTTCTAACAGACTCCTCAGGCCAAGCACGAAGATGCCCCGAGGTCCAGTTCGGTTCACTTAGTGTATCTCTGCTGGCATTCGGGTGAGGATGGAGGTGCAGGTGGGTAAGGGGTGCGAATTGGAGAAAGTAGTAAACAGAATTATTCAACGCAGTTTGGGAGTGGGTAGAAAATGTTAGAACTTCACTGAGCTTATGAATGTATCCTAGCTGAAATTGTACAGATACTGCAATGAAGAATTTGTAGCTTTAACCCTTGTTAAACATTCTGTAAGTACTATGAGTTTCACCAGTTTTTCCTGCAGTGATGTTCACCAGGTGTTCAAGAGCGTATCTGAGGTAGTTCTGATCCTAATTTCTGGGGCACATCAGAAGTTAAACCTCCTGTGCTTCTGGAAAGAGCTGGTTCCACTCCCAGTTGTGGAAGGGAAATGACTTGGGGTATTGACAGGCCGGGGTGCGGGTAGAGGTGGAGATTCAGTCTCCTGTTCCCTGGAGAACTAACTGGGGTCCTCCCGTTGTGTACGGGTAATTAGGATGATGCAAAGCAGCAGTTCTTAACGAGCGTCTCAAGAGGCAGGAGCTCATAACTGCACACGGGCTCTGCCCCGACCTGGGAAGCTGGTCTTCCAGCAGGACTGGTTACACCACCAGCACACCACGCCTGCAGGAACCCTCAGGTCACTGCTGGTGTGCGGTTGGTAAAATAAAAAAAGAGGTAAGAGTTCTTACCTGTTTAATTAAGCAGGCGCAGAGTTCATCGAGGGTTGGGGCAGTGTGGGGTGGTAGACTTATAGAAAAGGGTTGATGAGAATGACAGGAAAGTAAGAAGAGAGGAGGTGCTGTGGTTTGAAGGTATGGCTGCAGCAGTGAAGTTAAAAATTAGGTATTTATTTTGTTCCACTCAACCCAGGCAAGATATCCCTGGTTAGAGGTTCAAGGGCACCCAGATCCATGAGGAGAGACAGCAGCTAAATGTCTACGGACAGTGACAAACAACCTTCGAGATGCCACCAGGACGCAGACTTCACATTGAAGAAGAGGCATTTTATTGGCAGTCATTCTTTTCTTTGTTATATTAACAGCGTGAAGCAGTGATTTCAAAACAGTAAAAGCCGGCTTCTCCCCAGACTGTGGTATCAGAGGGCTATCAGAGAGCAGCAGGTAAGAGAAATCTCAACCACTGAGTTTGAAGGAGACAATCTGTACCACTAGTCCAGCTCTTGCAACCAGCAGACTCTCATCCACCTGATCAGCCGAGGAGCACACAACAGAAAACCTAAGAATCATGCCAAGGACAAGACCAGCGAGGGTTAGCAGCGCTGCAGACCTCGACAGACGCAGGGGCCCTGGGAGAACGTGGCTTTCTCCAAAGGGCTGCCCCCACTATCTATCTCTTCTCAACCTATTCCGGGTCCAGAAAGCTGCCTGCTTGGGTGGGAATCCATCTAGCTAGGAGAGCGCTGCTTCCCACTCCTTTGGGAAACTACAAACCCTTCCGGTCTGTCCTGCTCCCTGGTGACGCAGAGGCGGGGGCAGCAGGCACTACACAGCTGGTCTACATGCTTCGGCAGAGGCTTACTTGCCTAAGTGCTTGCATCGTGACAGCAGCCCGTCTGCTGGGCTGGCCTAGGCTGCGTCTCCTTGGAAGACAGTGCGGATGGCAGACAGGAGGCTCGGCCTGACCCAGTCCTTCAGACATTCCTACCCCTGCATCTCATCCCCAGTCTGAATGGCGGTATTTAGGGAAAAACTGCCCCAGGGCCGGCGGACAGGCCCACAGGAGTTACACCTTCTAGTACTGACGAGTGCAAGGGATTCCAGCCACAATTTCCGATTCGATTCCACAGTGATCCTCTCCTCTGAGGATTTTAAAGAAGCCTAGAGAGCAGAAGACGCCTTTAGAGAGTGCTTGGCTTTTGCCGACATATCCAGACCCACCCCTGAAAAACGGGGAAACGGAAGTCACAAACCAGCCCCAAAGCTGTCACCAGCCGGCCCACAAGGTGCTCTGCCGGTTTCCGTTCAGCTCGCATCCAGCCCCTGCACCTGGTGCTGTGGGGACCCAGGCCCAGCACACACCCTCCCGGGATCAGAGGCTGCCCTCGTGGAAGCCCCGGCTCCCCGGCACCTGCACAGCTGGCGGAGCAGGACAGGACGCCTGCTGTGCCCTGCTCAGGGGGCCCTGCTCTCAGCAGGAAGGGGCTGCGCTCACCATTGTCACCCCAGTCGGTGTTCCAGGAGTTGCCGACCAGCCAGTAGGGGGTGCCATTCTCCACTCCCCAGCCCAGGATGCGGATGGCGTGGCCTCCCATCATCTCTCCTGTGACGTGCTGGTACACCCCTGGGAAAGGAGACAGCGGTCAGGCCGGGCAGCCACCCCATCTGCCACAGCACCCCTCCAGCTCACTGGTCACCCCGGGCAGGACGGACGGGGCCAGAGGAAAGGACCGGCCCTGGCGTTCCACAAGAAGGCTCCAGGGGTTCCCACAACATTTTGGAATGAAAGCCTAACACACTATAGGAGGTAAATATTAAGATGGAGGCCAATCAAATGTGTTCATTGGTTCCCTTTAAAACTAAAGTTGTAAATTTTAATAAAAATACCAACAGATATCTGTGTTACATACAGTGACTTCACGTAATGATGTGTCGAAAGGGTTCCGTGGCTTAGTTTCACTGCTGCTCTGGGGCACACCCTGCAGAGGTGCTGTGGGAGAGGGGCTGGGCTGGCAGTGCTGATGACCCAGAAAGATGCTGGCTAAGGTGCTCTGAGGACCCCCAGGCTACCGCCTCACTGGTGAATCACTTCGTCAAACTGGAAATGCGTCCTCTCATATAATACTGGTGGAGACTGTTAAGAACTACCAACTTTATCATTTTTCTTGCCAGGCACCTTGGTTTTTTTTCTATAAGATTGGAGAGCTTTGGAGTTTTCGATCTAGCAGCATATAAAATGAGACAGAAGCCCTCAGCACAGACTGTTCGTCTGGAATGGGGGATTTCTAAGCTCTCAGGCGGGGACCATCCTGTCCCCGGCTGTTTGAATCCCCACAGCAAGGTGCTCCCTCTTTCCTCATCCACTGGGTGCTGGGCATGACGCTTAGACTCTGCCAAGGCCAACGTGAATGCGATGAGGAAGCAATGGAGGCGGGGATGGAAAGGCTCCCCAAGGAGAGATGAGAGCTGGTCTTTCCGCTGCGGAGAGCTCTACCACCAGCCAAGGGGCAGCCAGGGGCGTGTGGCTGCTCTACCACCTCCCCCTGGAGGCCCACCTCCCCCCAGGAGGTCCTGCCAGCCGGGAACCCAGCCCTCCCTCCCCCTCCAGCTGCCACCAGGGGTCGAGACCCACCAGACTTGTACAGCAGGAAGTCCGAATATACGGAGAAGGCCCCCTCGACTGGGCCGTTTTTGTAGATCTCCGCCATGATCTCCTTCTCGCTACCGGAGACGCTGTAGGAACTGCATCCTGCAAAGGGACAGGCCAAGTCAGGCAGGGCGCCTCCCACAGAGGGTCGCACGGGGCCTGAGACCCTGGAAACAGGGCAGGCAGCACCCAGAAGGATTCTAGGGCAGACTACTCCCCCATGAAATGAGACCTTTGGTCTCTTCCTTCCTAGGCTGGAGTTCTAAGACACCATTCCCGCAGACTTCAGGGTGGAAACGGGCAGAATGCAGTGTGCTGCTCCCTCCCGTAAGATAGGCCCCATTCTGTGTTCCTGACCTAAGACCCCAAAGCCCTGGTCTTCCCTCCTTGGCTTCCCCCGGCCGGTGCACTGGGGGCGCCCGCCCCGCTTACCAAAGTGCTTGTCTTCTTTGTAGGATGGGGTGTAGCCGGGCTCACAGATCTTGCTGCACTTGGGGGTGTCGCCCTCCCCCGTGCACGGGGGCCGGGAGCCGTTCACGTGGTGCTCGCAGGGGGGGATGGAGTAGGGCCTGCAGCCTGGAGGGCCAAGGACAAAGGTGGGTGTCAGGAGGAGGCCCGTCGAGGCCAGAGTGAAGAATCGGGGCGACAGCTAGCGGGAACAGAAGCCTCAAGTCTGCGGCACTGACCCTGTCCTCCTGTTGCTAACTGCCATACACAAGGCTGCCTTGTCTTTCGACCTGGATTTTCAGCCCAGCATTCCTGCCCTCAACCCTTAATCTCTACTTTATAGGGGAAAATGAGACCACTATTATTCCTGCATATAAAATCTATCTGGCCAGATGCGGGCTGAGGGCAGACACTCACCCACATGTGAGTTATAGAGGCCCCCGGACACCAGGCCGTGTTTCGTCCAGAAGTTCCAGGCTCCAGCGGGGAAGCCGCCATTACAGCTGAGAAAAGAACCACTGGTTAAACTTATGGTGAGAGTGGTTCTCGCTGCTCCCAGACCACAGCCCGGTGCACCACCACTGCCTTTGGCAACTGGCGCGACAGTTCTCCCAGACCCCCAAATGCCCCATTCATCCTCCCGACAGCCACTTCTTGCAGGGACTCGCCCCCAGAAGACAGGAAGTACTTTCATAATCACGTCCACACCAGGCTCTGTCTTCTGTCTAGACAGCGGTTCTCGAAGGGCAGTACGTTAGAATCCCCTGGGGCTCTTACAGAACACCAATGCCAGGGATTCCCATTTCATTGCTGTGGCGTGAGACCTGGGCATTTTTTTTTTTAAACTCCCAGGTATTGCTAATCCGCAGCCGCATCTGAGAACCACTGTTGCAGAAACAAGGGCAGAGTTGGCAGAAGACAGGGATCTGGTTACGAACGTGGCTTATCTGGGAGCCCACCACCCTTAATTACAGAGGAGACAGGCCCCAGAGACCACTACATTTCCTCAAGCAGGAAGGGAACCAGCACGACAAAACCCAGAAGCTAAGCCTCCTGTGCGGAGAACCTGTGTCTGGCCCCCATGGCCCACACCCAGCTCTGCGCGGCCGGCCTGGTTTCCGATGCCCCGGGTCCCCATCATGTCTCAGCAGAGGCGTCATCCCGCCTGAGGGAGCGGCGCTCCCGCCCGCAGGGAGCCCCCCGGCCAGCGCCCACCCGCGGGTCTGCTGGGCGGCTTCGAGGGCCTCCGACTCACCCCTCCCCACACTCGTCGCCACAGCAGGTCAGCATGTCCTCGGCGGACACCTCCACGTTGACACGTCCATTGCTGCGGATGCAGAGCCGGTCAGAGATGGCTTCCACCGCCCCGAACGCCTGCAAGAACCGGCACACTGAGCCCCATCCTGCACTGCGGGCCCTCCAGCCTCCACCCGGGGGGCGACATCAGGCACCCCGTGCCTTCTTGGTGGCTGGTCCCTCTCCACGGCAGCGGAGGGGCCTGGTACTCAAGCTGGGCATTAAATCAAGAGACAAGTCCACCCCAAACCTCTACCTGGGCATTCAGTTCGCTGCTGAAACATGCGGTCTTTGGTTTCTGACATAAAAATATAGCTTGTACGAAGGACGAATACTGTATGAATCTACTTACATATGAGGTACCCAGACTAGTTAAAATAGTGAGAGACAAAAAAAAAGGGGGGGGTGGAGCACAGAGCTGTTAGCGTGATCGATTCCCCCTTGGGCCCTTACAGTTCCTCCGATTCTTCTGCTGACCCTACCCAGGAATGCACGGTGCAGTCAATCACTTCTGTGTCATCAAAGGTTTTAGTATTTACTAGATTTTAATAATCACTAGGGCCTGGTAGCCTCTATGTTCTGTTAGTCCCCAAACAATGATGAAAACCTTCGCTGACATATTCCTGGTACCCACGAAACAGACCAGTTACCCATTCATGAATCTTAAGAATGTACTTTCCCTTTCCAAGCACCTACCTACCCCCCCATACCCTGGGTGAGCTATAAAACTGTCCCAGGGAGGGGCTTCCCTGGTGGCACAGTGGTTGAGAGTCCGCCTGCTGGTGCAGGGGACGCGGGTTCGTGCCCCGGTCCGGGAAGATCCCACATGCCGCGGAGCGGCTGGGCCCGTGAGCCATGGCCGCTGAGCCTGCGCGTCCGGAGCCTGTGCTCCGCAACGGGAGAGGCCGCAACAGTGAGAGGCCCGCGTACCGCAAAAAAAAAAAAAAAAATGTCCCAGGGGCTCCTCAGCAGTGCAGAATGTGACTGCACGTGCTTCCGGACTGCCGTCCCCACTCAACCCCTCCTCCCAATCCCACCCTGCGAGTTACCCTGGAATACACTGATTTAAAAAAAGAAAAAACCACAAGAGACAGAAAGCAGAAGAGTGGTTGTTGAGGGTTGGGGAGAGGGGAATGGGAGTTAGTGTTTCGTGGGGACAGAGTCTCAGTTTTGCACAATGAAGGGCTCTGTGGACAGAGGTGGTGATACCTGCACAGCAACCCGAATGGACCCAACGCCACTGGGTGGTACATTTAATGATTAAGATGGTTAAATTTATGTCATGTATTTTACCCAAACAAACACAATTAAGGTAGCCATTGATACAGATGGGATGCTTCTTCAAAGTTTATGGTATTTGCTGATGGCCTGGGACAGTGTGTCAAACAGAAATAAAAACTGCTTCACAACCCATACGTGGGACACGCCCTGTACAGGGCATTCTGCATGTACTGATTCTTCCGCCTGGTCCTGCAATGATTCACGACCTTAGGGATCCTTCTTGTTTTTATACTGGTGGAGACTGAGACTTGGGAACCTTCTAGTCACAGCTGGTCTAACCTCAACTCCCCTGGTCTCTCCCACCCCAACCTGTCCCCTGGCCCCAGCCCTCCCGGCCAGCAGGGTACTCACCCAGCAGGAGCCGCAGGAACCCTGGTCTCTGATCTCTCTGATGGTCGGGCAGTTTGGCCACTGTTCCCGGGCATCGAAGCTTTCAGGCAGAATCATGCCCTCAGCAAAGGCAGCTCTGGAAAAAGGAAGGTCTCCGTCACAAGCTGTCACCTTAGAACCCACTCTCCTATCCCCGCAAAGGTCACCTAGAAGGGGCCAGGCACAAGGACATGCAAAGGAGGGCGTATGCAAGGGTGTCCCCTTGGAATTTTATTTATTTAAACACAATTTTTTTTTTTTTTTTGGCTGTGCCGTGCAGCTTGCAGGATCTTAGTTCCCCAACCAGGGATCGAACCCGGGCCCTCAGCAGTGAGAGCGTGGAGTCCTAACCACCGGACCACCAGGGAATTCCCCCCTTGGAATTTCTAAAACAAAATAGGTTCTACTGCTCCACGTAACTTACTCTTCTGTACGTTTCTTTCTACACCCATTTTATGGATATCTTTGAAGAGTTTTCGCCACAGGGTCCAGATAATTTTATCTCTTGCTTCCCCAACCCGACCCCGAATCAAACATCTGCCCAGGTTCATCATTTTTTAAATACCTTCACAACTGTGTAATGGTCCCCATAACGTAACTATCCCATCCTCACTGTTAGGTTTTTCTAACACTTCCTTCAAGAGTAATATCTACATGAAAATAGAAACTGCAGACTTTTCCAGAAAAAAAAAAAAAAAAAAACATTAACAGCAGATCATATGGCTTTTCTTAGATTTTCCTTAAATTATTCAAGATTGGGTCCATTCAGATCTTGGAGACCCAGACCTGGGGCCTTTCCCACTGCAGCTGGGACGCCTGGAGAAGCACCGTAGGAAACTCTGGCATCGGTGGCTAGCCCCTGTACCTCAGGCAGAGTCCCTGCAGCTCTGGGGGCAGTGAGGCCTACAGATGCCAGGGACGCCTTCTTGCCTCCCCCTTCCCTCTGTGCCAAGCATCTCTGCTCCCATGGCAGCAGTGCTGGTGTAGCTGTGCGTCCTCCCCAGTAGTGGGCACTCACCTCTGGGGCAGCTTGGGCCCGCCCAGGAAGGTGCCACACAGCTTCTTCACGTAGCTCAGGTCCACGTTGTAGAAGTTGTGTCCAGCCTGGAAGACAGCCGCACCCATAGCAGTCACCCACCAACAGGGGGCGGCAGCGGGGTGGGGATGTTTCCAGAGATGGGGTGGAGCACGCACACCACCCACACAAGCCCTGACAAGGCCGGGGGCCCCTCCACCTCCGCAGAGCAAGGGGGTTGGGGCACTGCTACAGAACAAATGTGTCCCCCCCCAAAATTCATGTTGCAACCTAACCCCAACGTGATGGTGTTAAGAAGTGGGGCCTTTGGAGGTGCTTAGGTCATGAGGGTGGAGCCCCCATGAATGGGATCGTGCCCTTTTATAAGGCGACTCCAGAGAGCTAGCTTACCCCTCAGGCTAAGTGAGGGCACAAGAGGTCAGCCACCTGCAACCCGGAAGAGGGCCCCCCCCCCCAGAACCTGACCGCCAACACCCTGATCTTGGACCTCCAGCCTCCAGAACTGCAAGCAACACATTCCGGTTTACAAGCACTGACCTCTGCGCTTTTGTTACAGCCGTCTGAATGGATTAAGACAGGCATCTGCAGAGCAGGCGGGGAGCGGCCCAGAGTGACCGCACGGGCAGTGGGCAGCTCTCAGACCAGTGGGGATCTCCCCCAAGCTGTACCACTTGCTGACGTCACGAGAGACCCTCCAATGCCCTGAACATGGCTTATCCCTCATCCCTCTGTTCCTGTAGCCTCGGGCCTCAGGGCTGGGCAGAATCACGGAGTTGGTGGTACTGATGGGCTGTGACACCTACCACGGTGGGGTTACAGTGTCTACCCGGTGGTGAACTCTTCCAGAGCTGGTTTTCCCCCATGCACCTTCACACACTCTCACACACAGACAATACATACACCAGGGAAGGGGACAGGGCGGTGCACGTAGGCCTCAGTGGCCAGGTCTATGAATCAGATCAACTGTCTAGGACACACTGTCCCGTGGGCCACAGCTGCAGCCCCTCCCTCAGGAGTCAGAGTACACAGAAGGCGCCCCCAGCCCACCTTCCACGTAGTGTTCTGCTTGTTAACAAAGTTGACCAGCTCATCCGACAGAGGCGGGAAATGCACATTGCTCCAGGCACTGGTCAATACCACCAGGCAGCTGAGTGTGGCCAGGAGCCGCCACATTTTGGAAACTGGATCCTAGATTAACCTGGAAAGGAAAGGACACAAGACATCAGGATGCTTCTTCCCTCAGTTCAAGTGCTTGACACACACAAGGTGTCACCTCAGGTAGCACTGTTCTGGGGCCACAAACAACCCAGTGGTCAAAGGGATCCCATTCCATCCTGGCTCTAATACCTGCCCCCTTGTGCTCCTCAGTTTCTTCTTCTGGAACTGAGGTGTCAGCAGACAGCCTTCAAGCCTCGGTGACCATGTGCTCTCAGGCCTTGTCTCAAAGTCCCAGCCCCTGCCCACAGCATGCAGGACTGTGAAATGGACTCATGTTTGTGTCCCACGCCCCCAAATTCAAGTTGAAATCCTACCCCCCAAGGTGATGGTGTTAGGACGTGGGGCCTTTGGGGAATGATGAGGGTGGAGCCCTCATGAATGTGATTACTGCCCTTATTATAAAAGAGCTCCTACAGAGCTCGCTGGCCCCCCTTCCTCCATGTGAGGACACAGGGGAAGTCTGAGCAGGCAGGGGGTCCTCACTGGCCGATGCTGGCCTCTGATCTGGGGCTCCCAGTCTCCAGAACTGTGAGCAGTAAGTTTGTTTGGAAGCCACCGTCTGTAGCATTCTGTTGTAATGGCCTGAATGGCTGAGACAGGCTGTGTGCTTCTCCTCCAGGTGGCTGGGAGCATGCACGAGAGAGAAAGCCAAGAAAGGGCTGTGCTGTGTGCGTGAGGCCTCCTTGGATGCCGGCAGGACGCCACGTCACCGGTCTCTAGAGCTGCTGCAGGGCCAGGGCAGGGCTCACAGTCTGAAATGATGCTGGTCACTGCATGGTTTGTAGATCAACTATCTCGTGAGCTGGGAGGTCGGGGCCGAGGCCGCTCTGCTATCTGTCAGAACCCACCCCAGGGCCCAGGCGACAAGCAGTTTCAACAAGTCCATCCTAAACAAATGGACAAACCCGGACCTTCAGGCAAAGTCGAATCCAGTGCCCTCCCCACTGTGGTCAACCTGCCTCTCCATGGGTTCCTGGAACAAAGTTTGTGACTTCTCCCAAGTTTGTGCTCCCAAGGAATAAACAGCCTTTCCCCGTGATCATGTCTCAAGTGGAAGACCAGTGGGATGACAAACACGTGAGAGAAGAGCGATCTCATGAGCCACGTTCTGGACACCAAACAAGCAAACACAAGCCCACCTCCAGCCCCGCGCGTGCCGTCTCGAGAGCTGGGAAACAGCTGGTTTGGCCGGTGGCACAGGTCTCCCGGAACTGTCCGTGGCTTTTCCAGTCAGCCAAGGGCTCTGCTTCCAGTTTCAGAGACGGGGCTCCCGAGAAGGGAAGCCATCCCATCACCACCAAGGCCTTAGCTCTTGGATTGGCCTGCAGGTCAGGAGACTGCCAACTTCCAGCTCAGCCTCTGAGGCACACTCTTAGGCAAGAAGCTCTGATGAGAGCAAGAAATGTGACCTGGGCGCCACGGCACTGCAGGGCCTCGTGAGATGCCCACTCAGTAAGCGAGTGAGAGAGAGAGTGAGAGTGTGTGTGTGTGTGTGTGTGTGTATGCGCGCGTGCGCGTGCTGGGATCTCCTGTCCCTGACCTCGGGCTGGAACAGCAGGGTCACTGGGTCACCTCGGGTCACAGGTTTTTGTGAGGGGTACATGAAGATGACGTAGGTGACAGCACTGAACATGCTGCCTTCCACACAGTGATTTATATTCAAGGGAAAACCTAACTTAATTGTTGCTTAAGCAACAATTAACTTGGAGGAATCCATGTGTGAAGATAGCCAGACGGTTCTGGAGAAGAACAGTGATGGAGGCCTGAAGGTCTGGGGTGGGAAACGTATGATAAACCCTGGGTGACGCCAGCCCAGGAAGAGCTGCATCAACTGAACAGGCCATTTGGAAGCACATCCTACGAGGGAGGAAACAGCACATCTTGGTGGATGGTGCCTGCACAACTGGCTGTGCATTTTGGGGAAAAAACCCCAAAAGACTCAATCTTTACTCTCAAGTCCTTACTATACAAAAAGTGCTACATGAAACAAAGATCTTGAATAAGAACAGAAGTTGTATGAAGAAAATAAGGGCACTTTTATAAATGTAACATTGGCGTGAGGAATGCCTAAGATCGACATAAAATAGAATCTTAAAGGGGAAAATGATTACATGAAAATAAAGCCTCTCTTCTAGAAAAAAACAAAATATAAAGTGACAAATGGACAAAAACCAGTCCTTACAAATACTTAGGGTTCTGTTTCCCTAATACGCAAAGGACTCAAAAAATCAGAATAGAAAAAGCATAATAGAAAAATGGCCAGAGGACATATACAGTAAATGTACAGAAAATACTATAGAAGGCCAACAGATACTTTAAGATGCTCAACAAAGAGGTATGTATCTTTCAGACTGGCAAAGGTGGCAGGGGTGGAAAGTTTTCAGCTGGGGTTAGACGTGTAGAGAAAACAGACGCTAACGCTGATGAATACCCAGTGGTAGGTATGACCCAAACTCTATCAATTCTCCTAACTGCATGCCCTTTGACTCAGCAGTTTGACATTTAGAAATGTATCCCACAAGCCTCAAGACGAAAGATACCGGTATACGGGTGTTCACTAAACATTCTTGGTGTTCGCAGAAGACCGGAAAGAAAGCAACTAATAACATTAACTGTCACAGCTGTGGTAAATGCTTAAATAACAGAATATAAAAGCAGCCATTAAGAAATAAACTAGTTGAAGTGAATCACACTGTACTGACAAAAAAGACGAAAACAGACAGTAAGTGAAGGGGAGCAAAGCAGCAGGTGAGTCATGGCAAGTGTGAGCCCATCAAGCCACGTACATGTTTATCCCTGTCATTCGTGCAAAACATTGAGAAAAACATACACAAGTCCCAAGAAACTGATTTTCACTATATAGCCGCCTTTTTTTTTTAAACGAGCATGTTACATATATATATATATATTTTTTAAATGAGCATGTTATATTTGTGGGTTTTTTTTTTTTTTTTAAGGAAGAATAATAGCTGGTGCGACCAAAGACCCGGAGCCACCCACCTGAAAGAACACTTGTTCTGATGAGCCCCCAAACGCTCTGTTTCCAATCAGATGCCTTCTCCCCAGTGACTTCCTGCTCAGAATGCTTAACCTTCCCATTTTCAGTGACTCATGGGGAAGCTGATGCTCACGTGACCCTGTGTCAGGAGCCTCCAAACTGTTAGGAAACGTCTTGCCGTGTCCGCGTGTGGCAGGAGGGGCGACAGAGCTGTCCGGGGCCTGTTTTAAAAGTCTTCTGGGCAGAGACGCAAAGCAGAGGGTTCCTTTATATCGACACCCTGACTTACCCCTGGCATCTTAACACTGCCCCAAGATGGGAAGTGTGCTCCCCACAAGAGGGCGTCTGGACCCACCAGGCAGGGGGAGGCCTGGCTGATGGGCCCGTCAGAATCGCACCCGGAAGGGTCGCCACCCTAGGCTCTCACCACTACCTGTCCAGGTGTCAGAAACATGGCAGGGTCCTCAGGATATCAGAGGCCATCCGCGCAGAACACTCCCCGTGTGTCAAACAGGAGCGTCCCCAGGGCCCCCTGCGGACTTAGCCGGCCGCTCACGTGGAGCGTGGGACCCCTCCACGCAACCGGACTGCACAGATCTCTGGTTTCTAGAATTCCCTGGCGGTCCGGTGGTTAGCTCTTGGCGCTTTCACTGCCGAGGGACTGGGTTCGATCCCTGGCCACCCTGGTCCGGGAACTGGTATCCCGCAAGCTGCGTGGCACAGCCAGAAAAAAGACGAAAGGATTCTCTGGTTTCGCGGGGGCGGGGACCGTGGGCAGCTCCCATTTGGTTCTCAGTTGCCGTGCTGACAACTGCCCCACGGTCCACCCTCCTTTCCTGCTCCACGGCTCCTGCCAACTGTTCTCCCTGCTCATCCCTGGCCTCAGTGAGAACCGGGCCCGTGAGCCTGGAGTCAGGGTGCAGTATGAATCACCACTCCAGTCTGGTCATGGGGCCTTCCCTGCAGCCGCAGCCCGCCCGCCGGGGCCACAGCATCACAGGAGAGCATCTGGGCTGGAGTTCAAGTGGTCAACAGCCGCCGGAGCCGCTGGAGAGGATGAGAGTGGGGCTGGATTCCGCTAACTTCCCAACTGTGTACCCGCCTTCACTGAGCCTCAGTCTCACCACCTGTGAAATGGAGCTGGTGAGCACTCGTGTCCCCGGGTGGAAGTCCAGAGTGAAAGGAGGGTGCCCGCCAGTCAGAAGGCAGCAGAGGCCCCACCCTTCTCCTCCTCCCTGTTTCTTCTCCTCTCCCCACTTGCAGTCCATGCCAGACAAGTCCAGTTCACTCAAACCCACCCAAAATACCTCCACATCACAAAGAGCCCCAATTAAAACTGAGATTTTAACTCCAATCAATCTCCCAACGGACCTCTCCTTCTAAGGGTCCAGAGGTTGCTGAGATGCCAGAGAATACGGAATCAGATTTCTCCTCCTGTGGGGACAGACAGATGCCCCTGCATTCCAGTGAACACCACCTCTTGCTTTCTGTCCACATCCACATGCATCCTGAAACAGGACAAACTAAGTACAAATGGTTTAAAGCATGAGCTATGCTGTTACAAAGCCAGTCACGATCCCACTCGTGGTCTCAGCATGAAACACCACCAGCTTCCACTTCCCCTCTTTTGAACAAACACTTCCCTTTTCTCAATTCTGTGGCGGTTCTTCTCCCCTTAAAAACCAGAGAGAAAGAACAGAAAGTCCTTACTGTGAGGGAAGAGGGCCCCAAACAGGATTAGGACACCTGCAAGTCACCAGATCCCCATCAGGGTGTGGACAGGAGGAAGGGCAGCTGTGGGCAGATGTGACTTGCAGCCCTCAGTCAGCTTACTTCCTGGGAAGACCTTGGGATCCATTACACCCCCTGGCCCTTTTCCAAGCTACTCTCTGGCTTTAAAAAAGGGGCTCTCGGGCTTCCCTGGTGGCACAGTGGTCGAGAGCCCGCCTGCCGATGCAGGGGACACGGCTTCGTGCCCCAGTCCAGGAGGATCCCACATGCCGTGGAGCGGCAGGGCCCGTGAGCCATGGCCGCTGAGCCTGCGTGTCCAGAGCCTGTGCTCCGCAACGGGAGAGGCCACAACAGTGAGAGCAAAAAAAAAAAAAAAAAAGGGGGGGGGGGAGCTCTGTCACTTCTTTCCACTCCAAATCCTTAGAGCACTTGACTGTTCATATGAAAGCACATTCCGCTCGAGCTCCGCAGAATGTTGTCCTGGGCAAACTAGGGCCTGCGTCCAGGTGACGCTGTGAGCCTCCCCTAAGAACAGAGCTGCTCCCCACACCACGCTGAATCCAGTCCTGGGACCACCATGGGCCTTGGGGCTCAGGAAGGAGGGAAATGAACACAGGCATCCTGACATCCCAGGGACACACAGCCAAGCTTTTTTTTTTTTTTTTACATCTCTATTAGAGTATAATTGCTTTACAATAGTGTGCTAGTTTCTGCTTTATAACAAAGTGAATCACTTATACATACACATATGTTCCCATATCTCTTCCCTCTTGCGTCTCCCTCCCTCTCACCCTCCCTATCCCACCCCTCTAGGTGGTCACAAAGCACTGAGCTGATCTCCCTCTGCTATGCGGCTGCTTCCCACTAGCTATCTACCTTACGTTTGGTAGTGTATATATGTCCATGCCTCTCTCTCGCTTTGTCACAGCTCACCCTTCCCCCTCCCCATATCCTCAAGTCCATTCTCTAGTAGGTCTGTGTCTTTATTCCTGTCTCACCCCTAGGTTCTTCGTGACATTTTTTTTCTTCAATTCCATATATATGTGTGGGCATACAGTATTTATCTTTCTTTTTCTGATTTACTTCATTCTGTATGACAAATTCTAGGTCTATCTACCTCATTACAAATAATTCAATTTCGTTTCTTTTTATGCCTGAGTAATATTTCATTGTATATATGTGCCACATCTTCTTTATCCACTCATCCAATGATGAACACTTAGATTGTTTCCATCTCTGTGCTACCGTAAGTAGAGCTGCAATAAACATTTTGATACATGACAATTTTTGAATTATGGTTTTCTCAGGGTATATGCCCAGTAGTGGCATTGCTGGGTCATATGGTAGTTCTATTTGTAGTTTTTTAAGGAACCTCCATACTGTTCTCCATAGTGGCTGTACCAATTCACATTCCCACCAGCAGTGCAAGAGGGTTCCCTTCTCTTCCCACCCTCTCCAGCGTTTATTGTGTCTAGATTTTTTGATGATGGCCATTCTGACTGGTGTGAGATGATATTTCATTGTAGTTTTGATTTGCATTTCTCTGATGATTAAGGATGTTGAGCATTCTTTCATGTGTTTGTTGGCAGTCTGTATATCTTCTCTGGAGAAATGTCTATTTAGGTCCTCTGCCCATTTTTGGAGTGGGTTGATTGGTTTTTTGTTATTGAGCTGCATAAGCTGCTTATACATTTTGGAGGGTAATCCTTTGTCAGTTGCTTCATTTGCAAATATTTTCTCCCATTCTGAGGGTTGTCTTTTGGTCTTGGTTACGGTTTCCTTTGCTGTGCAAAAGCTGTGAAGTTTCATTAGGTCCCATTTGTTTATTTTTGGTTTTATTTCTATTTTTCTAGGAGGTGGGTCAAAAAGGATCCTGCTGTGATTTATGTCATAGAGTGTTCTGCCTATGTTTTCCTCTAAGGGTTTGATAATTTCTGGCCTTACATTTAGGGCTTTAATCTATTTTGAGCTTATTTTTGTGTATGGTGTTAGGGAGTGATCTAATCTCATACTTTCACATGTACCTGTCCAGTTTACCCAGCACCAATTATTGAAAACGCTGTCCTTTCTCCACTGTACATTCCTGCATCCTTTATCAAAGATAAAGTGACCATATGTGCGAGGGTTTATCTCTGGGCTTTCTATCCTGTTCCACTGATCTTTCTGTTTTTGTGCCAGTACCATACTGTCTTCATTACTGTAGCTTTGTAGTATAGTCTGAAGTCAGGGAGCATGATTCCTCCAGCTCCGTTTTTCGTTCTCAAGATTGCTTTCGCTATTTGGGGTCTTTTGTGTTTCCATACAAATTGTGAAATTTTTTGTTCTAGTTCTGCGAAAAATGCCAGTGGTAGTTTGATAGGGATCGCATTGAAGCTGTAGATTGCTTTGGGTAGTAGAATCATTTTCACAATGTTGATTCTTCCAATCCAAGAACATGTATATCTCTCCATCTATTTGTATCATCTTTAATTTCTTTCATCAGTTTCTTATAATTTTCTGCATACATGTCTTTTGTCTCCTTAGGTAGATTTATTCCTAAATATTTTATTCTTATTGTTGCAATGGTAAATAGGAGTGTTTTCTTGATTTTACTTTCAGATTTTTCATCATTATTGTATAAGAATGCCAGAGATTTCTGTGCATTAATTTTGCAACCTGCTACTTTACCAAATTCATTGATTAGCTCTAGTAGTTTTCTGGTAGCATCTTTAGGATTCTCTATGTATATTATCATGTCATCTGCAGACAGTGACAGCTTTATTTCTTTTCCGATTTGGATTCCTTTTACTTCCTTGTCTTCTCTGATTGCTGTGGCTAAAACTTCCAAAACTATGTTGAATAAGAATGGTGAGGGAGGGGAAGATGGCATAAGAGTAAGACGCGGAGACCACCTTCCTTCCCACAGATACACCAGAAATACATCTACATGGGGAACAACTCCTACAGAACACCTACTGAGCGCTGGCAGAAGACCTCAGACCTCCCAAAAGGCAAGAAGCTCCCCATGTACCTGGGTAGGGCAAAAGAAAAAGTAAAAAACAGAGACAAAAGAATAGGGACAGGACCTGCACCAGTGGGAGGGAGCTGTTAAGGAGGAAAGGTTTCCACACACTAGGAAGCTCCTTCACAGGCGTAGACTGCGGGTAGCGGAGGGGGGGAGCTTCGGAGCCGCGGAGGAGAGCGCAGCAACAGGGGTGCGGAGGGCAACGCGGGAAGATTCCCACACAGAGGATCTGTGCCGACTGGCACTCACCAGGCCGAGAGGCTTGTCTGCTCACCCACCGTGGCAGGCGGGGCTGCAAGCTGAGGCTCGGCTTCGGACGGCAGGGAGAGGACTGCGGTTGGCGGCGTGAACACAGCCTGAAGGGGCTAGTGCACCACGGCTAGCCGGAACGGAGTCCGGGAAAACGTCTGGAGCTGCCGAAGAGGCAAGAGACTTTTTCTTCCCTTTGTTTCCTGGTGCGTGAGGAGAGGGGATTAAGAGCGCCGCTTAAAGGAGCGCCACAGACGGGTGCGAGCCGCGGCTAAAAGCGCGGACCCCAGAGACGGGTGCGAGCGGCGGCTAAAAGCGCGGACCCCAGAGACGGGCAGGAGACGCTAAGGCTGCTGCAGCCGCCACCAAGAAACCTGTGTGCGAGCACAGGTCACTCTCCACACCTCCCCTCCCGGGAGCCTGAGCAGCCCGCCACTGCCAGGGTCCCGGGATGCAGAGACAACTTCCCAGGGAGAACGCACAGCGCGCCTCAGGCTGGTGCAACGTCACTCCGGCCTCTGCCACCACAGGCTCACCCAGCAACCGTACCCCTCCCTGCCCCAGGCCTGAGTGAGCCAGAGGCCCCGAATCAGCGGCTCCTTTAACCCCGCCCTGTCTGAGCGAAGAACAGACGCCCTCTGGCGACCTACACACAGAGGCGGGGCCACATCCAAAGCTGAGCCCCTGGGAGCTGTGAGAACAAAGAAGAGGAAGGGAAATCTCTCCCAGCAGCCTCAGAAGCAGCGGATTAAACCTCCACAATCAACTTCAAGTACCCTTCAACTATGGAATACATGAATAGACAACGAATCATCCCAAATTAAGGAGGTGGACTCTGAGGAAGATTTATGATTTTTTGCCCTTTTCTTCTTTTTGTGAGTGTGTATGTGTATGCTTCTGTGTGAGATTTTGTCTGTATAGCTTTGCTTCCACCATTTGCTAGGGTTCTACCCGTCCGTTTTTTGTTTTTAATTTTTTCCTTAATAACTATTCATTTATTTAAATAACTTTATATTTTATTTAATTTTACTTTATATTCTTCCTTTCTTCTTTTCTTCCTTAACTCCTTCCTTCTTTCCTTCCTCCCTCCGTCCCTCTGTTCCTCCCTCCCTCCTTTCCTTCCTTCCTCCTTCCTCTCCTTCCTTTCTTCCTTCTTTCCTTTCTTCCTTCCTTCCTTTTTTTCTTTCTACTTCTACTAATTCTATTTTCCTACTTTTTCTCCCTCTTATTCTGAGCCATGTGGATGAAAGTCTCTTGGTGCAGCAGCCAGGAGTCAGTGCTGTGCCTCTGAGGTGGGAGAGCCAACTTCAGGACACTGGTCCACAAGAGACCTCCCAGCTCCACATAATATCAAATGGCAAAAATCTCCCACAGATATCCATCTCAACACCAGCACCCAGCTTCACTCAACGACCAGCAAGCTACAGTGCTGGACACCCTATGCCAAACAACTAGCAAAACAGGAACACAACCACACATGTTAGCAGAGAGCCTGCCTAAAATCGTAATAAGTCCACAGACACCCCCAAACACACCACCATATGTGGACCTGCCCACCAGAAAGACAAGATCCAGCCTCATCCACCAGAACACAGGCACTAGTCCCATCCACCAGGAAGCCTACACAACCCACTGAACCAACCTTAGCCACTGGGGACAGACACCAAAAACAACGGGAACGACGAACCTGCAGCCTGCAAAAAGGAGACCCCAAACACAGTAAGATAAGCAAAATGAGAAGACAGAAAAACACACAACAGATGAAGGAGCAAGATAAAAACCCACCAGACCTAACAAATGAAGAGGAAATACGCAGTCTATCTGAAAAAGAATTCAGAATAATGATAGTAAAGATGATCCACAATCTTGGAAATAGACAAAATGCAAGAACATTTAACAAGGACCTAGAACTAAAGATGAAACAAGCAACGATGAACAACACAGTAAATGAAATTAAAAATACTCTACATGGGATCAATAGCAGAATAACTGAGGCAGAAGAACGGATAAGGGACCTGGAAGACAAAATAGTGGAAATAACTACTGCAGAGCAGAATAAAGAAAAAAGAATGAAAAGAACTGAGGACAGTCTCAGAGACCTCTGGGACAACATTAAACGCACCAACATTCGAATTATAGGGGTTCCAAAAAAGAAGAGAAAAAGAAAGAGTCTGAGAAAATATCTGGTGAGATTATAGTGCAAAACTTCCCTAATATGGGAAAGGAAATAGTTAATCAAGTCCAGGAAGGACAGAGAGTCCCATACAGGATAAATCCAAGAAGAAATACGCCAAGACACATATTAATCAAACTGTCAAAAATTAAATACAAAGAAAACATATTAAAAGCAGCAAGGGAAAAACAACAAATAACACACAAGGGAATCCCCATAAGGTTAACAGCTGATCTTTCAGCAGAAACTATGCAAGCCAGCAGGAACTGGCAGGACATATTTAAAGTGATGGAGGAGAAAAACCTGCAACCAAGATTACTCTACCCAGCAAGGATCTCATTCAGATTAAATGGAGAAATTAAAACCTTTACAGACAAGCAAAAGCTGAGAGAGATCAGCACTGCCAAACCAGCTTTACAACAAATGCTAAAGGAACTTCTCTAGGCAAGAAACACAAGAGAAGGAAAAGACCTATAATAACGAACCCAAAACAATTTACAAAATGGGAATAGGAACATACATATCGATAATTACCTTAAATGTAAATGGACTAAATGCTCCCACCAAAAGACACAGATTGGCTGAATGGATACAAAAACAAGACCCATATATATGCTGTCTACAAGAGACCCACTTCAGACCCAGAGACACATACAGACTGAAAGTAAGGGGATGGAAAAAGATATTCCATGCAAATGGAAACCAAAAGAAAGCTGGAGTAGCAATTCTCATATCAGACACAATGGACTTTAAAATAAAAACTATTAGAAGAGACAAAGAAGGACACTACATAATGATCAAGGGATTGAGCCAAGAAGAAGACATAACAATTGTAAATATTTATGCCCCCAACATAGGAGCACCTGAATACATAAGGCAAATACTAACAGCCTAAAAAACGGAGATTGACAGTAACACATTCATAGTAGGGGACTTTAACACCCCACTTTCACCAATGGACAGATCACTCAAACGGAAACTAAATAAGGAAACACAACCTTTATATGATACATTACACAAGATAGACTTAATTGATATTTTTAGGACATTCCACCCAAAAACAACAGAATACACATTTCACTCAAGTGCTCATGGAACATTCTCCAGGATAGATATCTTGGGTCACAAATCAAGCCTTGGTAAATTTAAGAAAATTGAAATTGTATCAAGTATCTTTTGCGACCACAACGCTATGAGACTAGATATCAATTACAGGAAAAGATCTATAGAAAACACAAACACATGGAAGTTAAAAAATACACTACATGATAACAAAGTGATCACTGAAGAAATCAAAGAGGAAATAAAAAAATACCTAGAAACAAATGACAAAGGAGACAGGACGACCCAAAACCGATGGAATGCAGCAAAAGCAGTTCTAAGAGGGAAGTTTATAGCAAAACAGTCCCACCTTAAGAAACAGGAAACATTTCGAATAACAACCTAAACTTGCAACTAAAGCAAGTAGAGAAAGAAAAACAAAAAACCCCCAGGAGTAGCAGAAGGAAAAAAAAAAAAATCGCATCAGAAATAAATGAAAAACAAATGAAGGAAATGATAGCAAAGATCAATAAAACTAAAAGCTGACTATTTAAGAAGATAAACAAAATAAATAAACAATTAGCCAGAATCATCAAGAAAAAAAGGGAGAAGACTCAAATCAACAGAATTTGAAATGAAAAGCAGAAGTGAAAACTGACACTGCAGAAAAACAAAAGATCATGAGAGATTACTGCAAGAAACTCTATACCAATAAAATGGACAAAGTGGAAGAAATAGACAAATTCTTAGAAATGCACAAACTGCCAACACTGAATCAAGAAGAAATAGAAAATATGAACAGACCAACCACAAGCACTGAAACTGAAACTGTGATTAAAAATCTTCCAACAAACAAAAGCCCAGGACGAGAGTGCTTCAAAGGCGACTTCTATCAAACATTCAGAGAAGACCTAACACCTATCCTTCTCAAACTCTTCCAAAATATAGCAGAGGGAGAAAGACGCCCAAACTCCTTCTACGAGGCCACCATCACCTTGATACCACA
>NW_020838005.1:7536268-7554768 GCF_003676395.1 Aethalodelphis obliquidens
ATATATATATATAACTGATTCATTTTGTTGTGAAGCAGAAACTAACACACCATTGTAAAGCAATTATACTGCAATAAAGATGTAAAAAAAATGCCATATAAAAAAAAAGATTGGTGGGAGTGGGCAACCTTGTCTTGTTCCTGATCTTAGTGCAAATGGTTTCATTTTTTCACCATTGTGGACGATATTGGCTGTGGGTTTGTTATATATGTCCTTTTTTAATGTTGAATAAAGTTCCCCCTATGCCTGCTTCTGCAGGGCTTTTATCATAAATGGGTGTTGAATTTTGTCCAAAGCTTTCTTTGCATGTTTTGAGATAATCATACGGCAAGCTTGATTTTTAAAACAGCCTTCTTACACAGTTAAGAATCCTCTGTAGACTGGTTTCTAAATCTGATCTAAGGAGACAGGACATGTACCTGAATTTTCCAAATCAGCCAGCTGCAATCTTCTGACTAATCCAGAAGAAGACGGATGCATTTCCAGCCACAGTCTTTCATCAGGTCCTCTGCTCTCCCTTACCCACTGCTGCCGCTTAAATACTGCTGACCCCTTTCACTGTTGGCTCTAAAGAACTGAGTGCCTTCATTTTGCCAATAGCCACAAATTAAGTTTGTTTCTTACATGTCAGCAAAGTGGCTCTAGGCGGGGGGAAGGTGGAAGGGCTGGAGGGTTGTGAAGGTTCAGTGGGACCTTGCTACAGCTTGTGTTTCTCTTCCACAAAGGCTGCTCTTGCCCCTTGCTGTCACCGCGGCACTGGCTCCGGGAGCCTGGGCCATTTCAGCGCACCCACACAGAACCAGCAGGCCTGCGCTTCCCCTCCATGTCAGCCGCCCACTTACACCTCCATGTTGGAGCGGTACAAGCGACCCGACCTCAGATGTGCTCTGATCGACCCGAAGGACACCCAGGACCTCTCCTTGAGTCCGAAGCACAGCCTTGACGTGGTCTTTCTGTTTTACGTCTTGGTTCCTAATGGAAACATGTGAAGCTGCTTTCTGGCTTATAATCTTTAAATCAAAACCAAAACCAAACAAAAACAGCTGCCAGTCTTCATCCTCACAGCTTTAAGGAGACAGATGGCCAGGCATCGCTGGCTCTCCAGCCCCTACAGCCCGGCTCCCCGCAGCTAAATGCGCCCAAGCAAGCGCTGTGTGGCCCAGAAAAGGCACCCAGCGCGTCACTGCAGGCTCCAGGAGCTGCGAGAAGGCCCCACCTGCCTCCGGCACCTGAACCCTTTCGGACACTCACAGGGACTCCCCTGCTCCCCGTCTGCCGGTTGTCTGCCTGAAATAAGTGACTGATTCCCACCAGGCTCAGCAGGGAGGCCTCCTCGAGCTGCTCTCCCATGGTGCCTGGAAACCGCACGGCTACACTGCCCACAAATGGGACACTGCTTAAGGTCATCCACAGCAGCTCATAACCTGCACACTTAGAAAGTTACTCTCCTAGGCCTAAAACCATGGATCCCCCAAGAAGGCCCTCAGCGGTCAAAACATTTTGTAGTTTTGAGAAACATGACCATTTGGGCAAAGTTCTGGAAAGTTCTGGAGGCTTTTGCTTGCTGGATTGCTCCCCGACGCTGACCCTGACTTAGTGTGATGCTGAAGAGGTGCTTCATCCCTGTGTCTCAGCTTCTAAAACGGGCGTGCTGCCTGGATCCTGAAGGACCTTGGGGCTACTTCATGAAAGTTTTCAGAAATCCCTGGAGATTCAAATGAGATGAGTGTGCCATGCCTCTCCAGCCTGCGGGAACACAGCAGCTCCCTAATTCAATCCCAGGCTGGAGTACATCTCCCTGCTGGCTGGGCACTGCTGGGGGGGATTGGCAGACACAAGAACAAGCAACAGAAAGGCCTCGCCTCTCCGGCTTGGTCTGGGTTTCCTCCCCTGGGGCCCTGGGAAGATACATTCCCCTCACCAGGCTGCTGGGAGATGGAAGGAGACATCTTCCCTGCAGCCTGGCTGGGTGTGGACAGCCCTACTGCCACCAGAAAACAATCCCTCACGCACCAGCGCCAGCAGCGCGAACATACAGCTCCCTGTGCACAGGCCAGTTAACTCCTGCCATCGCAGGGTAATTCTTTCTATTCTCGGCTGTATCCCAGTGTGGAAGAAAAATCAGGATCCCCCTACTCAGATGATGGTTTATCCTGCTATCTTGACCACCAGAACAAAGTACCCCCCAAATACCTGCAGGGCTAAGTATTTGGAGAAGGGGGGGGCTGATGGCTCCCAGCTGATGTGTGACAAGGCCTGTACCCTGGAGCAGCTGAACCCCTTGGGCAGCATCGCCTTCCCAGGTCTTGCGCAAGCCCAGAGGCCATGTGACTGGTTTGTTCCAGTGAGCACATCCTGCCCCAGTCCAGGTCAGCAGGTCAGGGGGTCACAGAGAAGCTCAGCCCCGCTGGGTCTCTCGGCAGAGTAGCTGGTTTCACACTGCTCTATACTGATCAGTTCACTATCTAGATGGTATCTGTCCCATCCTCCTTGCCGCATCCGTGCTGGTAACTCTAAGTTATCTTGATGACCAGACTAAGTGAGTGATTTGCCCCGTAGAGACAGGTAATACAGTCAAGACTGCAGGCACCATCCTTCCCAGCACCCAGCATTCATAAGATGGTAGTGATGGAAAAGGGCCTCTGGTCTTGATTAAGGTTTTTGTTTCCCAGGTGAGGGGAACTGAAGCTTAAGAAAAGACCCAAGGCAAGCTCTGGATGGTGTACCTGGGTAGGGACAGAACTGCCAAGAGATCGAATTGTAGAGATTCCTCCACAATTATCTGCGTGACACCTGTCATGTCACAAACTTGCAGATGCCTCAGTTTTCTCACCTGTGAAGTGGAAGAGTCAGACTTCCAGTACCCAAAACCCACACGCATCCTCAAAGTTAAAAAATCAGAAAATATTATCTAATTGCAGACAAGTCCAGATACCTAGGTTAGGATCAAAAGAAGCCTTCTTAAGTTCTAGCTGTGGACAAACACATTAAAACCCACAAACTATCACTGATCAACAACAAAAATAGAAAAACCTCATCAATGATTTCCTAGAGCAAAGAATTAAATTTGACTTCCCAGTCATGCAAATCAAAACAAGGACAGCATTTCAAACGCACCAGACTGGCAGAAATTAAAGTCCGATAATGTCTGGTGTTGGTAAATATGAGAGACAAAAACCCTCAAGGCCACTGGGAATATACGCTGGTAAAACCTCATTGGACAGCACTGTCAGTATCTAGAAAAATGGAAGGTGCACACACCTTAGGACCCAGCAACTTACTGACTTCTGCTTCTGCCCTAGAGGAACTCTTGCAAGTGTCTGACAGACACAAGGATACTGCAGTGCTGAGAACAGTGAAAAAGCAAAACTAACTGTCCCTCAGGAAATAAATACACCCTGCATTTAAGATGAATGAACTGGACCTGCTATGTATTAACCTAAATCAATCTCACAGACACAAGTGGAAAAAGGACACATGCAGTATAATTAAAGTATGTTAATTTCAATAACATTATTCACAAATTGATACAAAGTATTAAAAGAACAAGGAGAAAAAAAAACCCAACCAGGCAGGAGAATCATAAAGAGAAGAGCAGATAAGAGTTACAAGGTCCCTCAGACACCAGTAACAGATTTGCAGAGTGAAGAAGCTGGAAGCTGCTGTCTGCCCACCCGGGCCATGACCAGCAGGGAAGGCACTGACTCTAAGACCACACACACACAGACACACACACACACACACACACACACACACACACACACACGCCCCTCTGAGATAAGAAGCTGTGGGTGCTGCAAAAAGCAGGTGGGGGTGAGGCCTGCGCTTTAAAACGGGACTGAAGTCTAAATGTTTAATGGTGTTTGATCCCTAGATCCCCCTCCTACCCAAACTAGGTTGGGATGTGAACATACCAGGCACGGAGGGACTCGGGAGTCATCTCCCAGGCACTCTTGCTTAGGCAGCTCTGGAGTGTGCGCTGAGCGTGAACCAAAAAGATGAAGACACGGGACGAGGGGTGGAATGCCGACAGCCTCCCAAAACCCAGTGAGTCCAACACACACCTGTGTGTGCTTCAACTAGATTCGTCAATTTACCGTCAATCCTGACCACCTCTACACGTGAGGCTGAACCATATCCAAGTGCCTGACTGCAATCCTCCTTGATGTACAAAAACTACCATTTCATATAGTTCAGCCTCACGTACTTCCAACGCTTTCCTTATGCTAAACTGCCCAAAACAGGCGGCAGACACTATGGGTCCTCACCCTGAAACGTTTCAGTTCTTCTCTCCCGAGCACAGGGATATTCAATACAACCCCATCTCATCACCACATTTAAGAAAACCACCCAAGAGACATCCCAAGGCTCACCTGAAAGCACTCTTCCTTCACTTCCCAATCCAGCTGCCAATGGTAACACAAGGTATCTTAGCCCTAAAATATATACCACGTCCTACTCCAACTCCCAGGGCCGGCAGCTGGGGAAAGAAAGAGCCCATCTACAAGGAGGGCCGCAGCTCAGGCTGCTGAATCGGCAGCACACAGGCAGGTGCTTCCTGGAGCTAAAGGGCTTCCACACTCACTGCCTGGCCAGTTCAGAAACAGGCTGTCCAGACCCAGCAGCAGGGGAGCTCAAGTGGAGCCAGGGCTGTGTCTGGCACAAGTCGCCTTCCCCTGGGCCTGGGACGCCCCCAGATGAGGGATCTGCACCCTTCCACTTGGCTGCACCCCAGCTCTGGGACAAAAATGCCCCCAAAGGTTTGAGCGAATCCATTCTCCAGGGTGCCTTCAGCTCGTTGGGAAAGCCACACAGGTTGGGGGCAGCACAGCCCCTTTCTCTATGAAGCTCAAAGGCGCTAAGTCACCATCCCCCGTGCCAACAGGAAACAATCCTCCAGGAAGTTAAGGATGTTACGAAAGAAAAGGAAAGTAGCCTTTACCAAAGCAGACGCCCTGCTAAGGCTCTTCCTCATACCACCCTGCATCTACAGAATCAATTAGATGAACGCACCTCAGCTGCATTCGCCTGTAGTGAGGCACCTGAGGGTCAGTTTTTCCAAAGGTAACCAAAGGTTCTAGGCCTCCCTTTGAACCCCTCCTCCCCACACTGGGTACGAGTCTCTCCTGGGTCAGAGAGGGGGAATGTGGAGCCTGAGCTACTGTCCTTCTCCCCGTGCCAGCCTACTGGCTTCCTCAGTGCCGGGGGAAGGGGTTGACCGAGGCCCACGAAGAAGACAAATCCAATTCACATCTACCTGGACAGCCGGCGGACCCCCAAACTCGGTCACCCCACAACGCTCCCTCTCCGAGGCCTCCACGGTCATCAGCTGAGCGACAGGCGATGCCCCCGGGGCTCTGCTCTGCCTTCGCCTCTCCCGCAGCACCCTGGGCCCAGACCGGCTCCCTTCCTTAGCAAACCAGGGGTGGGCCCAGCCTCTCCCTCCCCCCACACTCCCGGGGCTGGTACCCCGGGTCCTACAGCCTCCTGTCCCCCCCTCTGCTTAGTTTCTCCTCCCATCTGTGGATTTAACTCTTTCTGTGGGTCCCACCTTCCTCCACCCAGTTCCAGGTTCCTGTTTTCCAATTTCTGTCTTCTGGGGGTCCCCGGACTTGGGTGTGATTGTGTGCAAGAAACTGCCCGGGCAAACCCTTTAGAAAAAGAATACACCTAAAACTGATGCAGGTAAATATTATCATCCCAGCAATTTACCGAGGAAACTGAGGCCCATTAGCTCAAAAGGGGCTGGGGAGCCGAGCTGCCGCCGAAGTCAGCGGGGCCCGGGCCAAGCTCTTCCTCGCAGGCTCCTCCCTCGGATCCCACCGCCCGGCCCTCCCCGGCCCTGAAGACGGCGGACCGTGGGGTCTGGATGACCCGGCCTGGGGTCAGAACACGACTCGGGGATTGGGGGCTGCGGGGGGGGGAACACGAGCCTCCCAGCCGGAGTGGGTGGGAATGGGGGAGGAGCACCGGCTACCCGCGCTGGGATTCATTTTTGCTTTTCTCACCACAACGACGTCCGGGAGGACGCCGTGCCGCCCCGGCTCGCCCCGGCTCGCCCGGCTGCGACTGCCCGAGGGTCCCCCTTTCCGCCGGCCAGGGACGCCGGTCTCCCCATCCCCCCGACCCGCCCGCACGCACTCGCTCACCGCGCTCCGCCGCCGCCGCAGAGGGCCTGGGCCTGCAGCGTGAGACCGCCCTGGCCGGCGCTGGAGATGGTGCCGGTGCCTGAGCAGCAGCTGTAGCTCCTCAGGGTCGCCCCCGCGCTAAGTAGAGCGCCCGGCCCCGCCCCGCGCTCGACTGACTCCTCACGTGACCGCCGGCGCCCCGCCCCGCCCCGCGCCCGGCTGACTCACCACGTGACCGCCGGCGCCCCGCCGCCGCGCCCGCCCGGCTCCCGGGCCTCCAGCCGCCTGGGAAGAGGGCTTCTGAGTGCCGCCGGCTTCCACCCTGCGCGCTGGGACCCGTGCGGAGCGGAAGGGGGCTGGAGGCGGCCCTCGGGGCCTCACCCCGCCTGGAGAGATTCCCCGGGGCCCACCCGGCCGAGACGCAGCGCATCAAAGCCAAAGCCCGAATTCCTACTTAAGGGAGGGGACAGCTGTTTCTTATTTCGTTGATCCAGAAACAACTGCCAGAGATGGGGGTATCGAGACAGCAGGCGTCCCAGAAGAGCCTTAAAAGGCTGTTAGCTTTACTATTCTGAGACTGTGCCTATCAGATCGTCCAGCTATGTAAGAAAAAAAAAAGGTAGTAGTTAATTACCACTGAGTACTAATTTCAGGAGCTGCATCAGGATTTCTATAGAGAAGCACCTGAGAGGCAAAAATCTGTTTGGAAGAGTGGTTGCCAGGAGGCCGGTCCTGAAGAGGTCGTACACAGCAAGCACACTGTTGTACCTGAAGTTTACTTGGGGGTGGGGGTCCCTATGGAGGCTGATGGAGGGGCTCAAGTCCCACTTGGTTCCATGATTCCCCGGATGTTTTTTTAAAATAAATTTATTTATTTATTTACTTTGGGGCTGTGTTGGGTCTTCGTTGCTGCGCGCGGGCTTTCTCTGCTTGCTGCGAGCGGGGGCTACTCTTCATTGCAGTGTGAGGGTTTCTCATTGCGGTGGCTTCTCATGTTGTGGAGCACGGGCTCTAGGCGCGTGGGCTTCATTAGTTGTGGCACGCGGGCTCAGTAGTTGTGCCTCACGGGCTCTAGAGCGCAGGCTCAGTAGTTGTGGCGCACGGGCTTAGTTGCTCCGTGGCATGTGGGATCTTCCCGGACCAGGGCTAGAACCTGTGTCCACTACATTGGCAGGTGGATTCTTAACCACTGCGCCACCAGGGAAGTCCCCTGGATGTTTCTAACACGCATGACAATCTTGCGAGGTTGGTATGATCCCAGTATTATTCAACGGGCTCAGAAAAGTCTGGTATTTTATCCTGGTGCTCCTGTAGTAAGAAAGCTGTAGATCTGGCCAACTCCAGGAGGCCCTGGATGTCTGCTGTGTCCTGCAGATGCCTGGCCATGAGCTGTGACACAGTCCCTGTGCATGCCAGGGCCCTTCAGAGAGTCTCCGGACACGTGGTCGCACCTGTTTGGTCCCAGTTAGGGGTAAGAGTGGAAGGAAAAAAGACTCAGTCCACACATGGTTGCTGCATCCTCAAGTGTGTGGAATATCCAAGGAACTTACAACAGCAGTTGTAAGCAGGGGATCAAGAGACTCCAGCCTTGGACTCCAGACTGCAAGTCAGTGTTTTGCCAAGTCACCTTCATATGACATCAGTCATTCTTGAATTCCATAACAGTGCTCGGAAGAGGCACAAAGTAGGAGGACAAGCCCATGATCATGATAAATCTCTCTCCCTCTCTCTTCTTTATAGCATGACAAGAGGAGTGCCAAGTGCTTTTCATGCATTCTCTCAATTTTACGGGATTTTGGATGGGTGCCATTATAGAGATAGAAATCCCTTTTGAAATAGAGCAAAAGAAAAATAAACAGGTACTACTAGAGTAGAATTGAACCATTCCTGGGAGATCCAGGAGTGCTTCGTGGAGGAAGCAACATGCCACAGGATCTATGTTACTTCCCTCTTTGCTCTCACTGGTTCTTAAGCTCCAAGAGGACCAGGATTTTGCCTGTGTTGTTCCCTCTGCGTCCCCAGCACATAGTAGCGTGCTTGGCACCTAGTAGAGAACGAACACTTGTTCGCTGAGTGAATTCATAAATGAATGAAATGGACTTTGAAGGTTAATAGAATTTTGGCTTAACTTGCCAGGTTTGGGACCAGGGAATAGCTCTCAGAATGTACAGAAGGGCCTTGGCCTGTATGTGCAGAAGATGTTTGCCTGTTAAGCTTCTGGAAAAGAGGCCTAGGTATACAACCAAAAGAGATAAAAACATATCCTCACAAAAACTTGGATTCAGATGTTCATTGCAGCATTATTCACAATAAACAAAGGGTAGAACCCAGTGCCCATCCACTGATAAATTGATACACAATACGCCATATGCCCATATAACAGAATGGTACTCATTTATAAAAAGGAATGAAATATTGGTACATACTACGGCATGGATAAGCCTTGAAAACATTTATGCTAAGTGAAAGAAGCCAGTCACAAAGACCACATATTATATGATCCCATTTATATGAAATGTCCAGAAGAGGCAAATCTATAGAGATTGAAAGTAGATTAGTGATTGTCTCAGGCTGGGGGGGCAGACAGGGAGATGGGAGATTTGGGAGGTGATAGCTAAAAGGTATGGGACTTCTTGAGTAATAAAAGTGCTCTAAAATTGATTGTGGTGATGGATATATATGTACCCTATGACCATAGTAAAAAAAAAAACATTGAATTGTACACTTTTAAATGAGTAAATATTTTGGTATGTCAGTTATATCTCAATAAAACTATTACAAAAAAATTTAAAAAGAGGGTTGATTAAGGAAGTACTGGAAAAGGCTAAAGTAGAAACAACCCTCCCCCCCCCACTTTTTCTGGCTGTCCTTTAAAAAGTCCCTTTCCTGAAGAAATATCTGATCTGTTTCTCTCTCTTTTGTAAACACTTGTAAATTCATTTTCCACTGACCTCTTTCTGCCAGCTTCTAAATCCAGAGGAGTTAGGCTGGTGGTGGAGAGATTTTTAATGGATGGTTTGTCGATATTTACTGGGCTCTTTAGTAGCTGACAGTGGAGTCTGACGGTTTGGGCATCAGCTAGTTCTTCCTCCCAGGTGTTAACCCAACAGAGTGACAACTGATAAGAGCGAATCCTCTCTCTACCTTCTTTTTTTTAATATTTATTTATTTATTTGGTTGTGTGGGATCTTAGTTGCAGCAGGCGGGCTCCTTAGTTGTGGCTCACCAGCTCCTTAGTTGCAGCATGCATGTGGGATCTACTTCCATGACTGGGGATAGAACCCAGGCCCCTTGCATTGGGAGCGCAGAGTCTTAGCCACTGGACAACCAGGGAAGTCCCACAGATTAGACCTTTTGAAGGTCTCCTTGGGCCCCTAATTCTTACTTTAGGCCTTTTATGAGCCTGAGAGCGTGATCTCCTGAGACCTCTAGCAGGTGGAAGGAAGGAAGTATTTGAAGGAGGATTTCTTTCCCCCATTATGCCCTGCCCCCAGTTCACTCAAGCCTACAGGGCCAGAAGCACTGGATTCTACCATGAACCAGAATCTTCTGAGCTTCCTGGAGGGCTCTGACCAATGGGAAGAGTTGACAATAGTCTCCTGCACAGAGATCTTGTTCCCTGAAAGCTGGGTTCACCTCTTGGTGGATGTTGAGCCAACAGACACAACTAAGTCAAAGATCACAAAGAGAAGGATGTATTATTACTTGCAGCAAGGAAGGAGAACACTGGGGATCTTTCCCAAAGCAGTGTCTCCCCAAACAGCAAAACTGGGGAAGGTTTAAGCTAAGGGTACATACATATTAATGAAGGGGCTTGAGCAGAGGACCATTAGCACAGAATTGGGGCTAAGCTGACTGAAGTCGGGAGGGTCAACGTCATCATTCTGTCCTCCACCTGGGTAGGGACCTTTTTCCCGCAGAACTCTAAGATATATTGGTGGGACTTCCCTGGTTGGGGAACTAAGATCCCACATGCCATTCAGCCACAAGAGATAAATCTTTTAAAAGGATATATTATTATGTATACCCCTTGAGGAGAAACTAGGACTCTGCTTTATCACTGCACTATTTGACTGCCTTTTCTCTGTTCCTGCATTCCTTTGTTCCCTTAAAATCATTAATTACTGAGACCTACTCAAGGGCAAGCATTGTGGCCAGGCTTAGATCACAAAACGGCATAGGCCAAAATGGGTTCTCTTGTACCAAGAAAACCATTCCTGGCTCCCTTTCTCCAGGACCCCCTACCCTATCCGCTTACAATCTCCCTTATCAACACTCTTTTTTCCCACTGGTCCTAGCCCGGGTGGGAAAAAAAAAAAAAAAAAAAAAAAAAAGGCCAGAAAAACCTGGGTTTGATTTCTAGTTCCAAAGTTTCTTCACTTTTCCCAGCCTCTAAACAGGTTGTTATGAGGGGATAATTTAAGTTAGATTCTGTGTAGTGCACCAACCACAGTGCCCATGAAACCGAGCAGGACACTATGGGGCCTTCCTGGTGACAAACTCCCGCCATGTTCCCCACCTCTTGTTTGTAAAACACCTTTAACTTCCTAGGTCTTCCTCAAGTTCCAAACAGCAGATTTAATCAGAGAAATTTAAAAATGCAGAAACAAAGGAAAACAGTGAAACAAGACAAAATAATAATAGTTTAGCCATAAAACAGAGTCAAGGACCTTTAGTTCCTCCTCAAGGACTATAGATAATATCCTGAACCATATCCTTGAGTTGTTTTGCAGAGACAAAACCCCCCCATCAGGTGGAAGATGCTAACTACATTCGGACCACCAGCAGCACTTAGACGCCAGACCGGCTGGAGCCAGAAAACTGATAATTGAGATCACCTTGTTACCGCCTCACCAACTAATTACAAGGATGTCCATGAGTTGATCATGTACCCCAGACCCTCCCTCTCACTTTGTCTTTAAAAACCCTTCCCTAAAAGCCAGTGGGGAGTCCAGGTCTTTTGAGCGTGAGCTGTCCATTCCCCTTGCTTGGCCCTGCAATAAATGCTGTACTTTCCTTCACCACAACCCGGTGTCAATATATTGGCTTTGCTGCACATCTGGGTGAGCGGAACCAAGTTTGGTTTGGTAACACCCACAAATACACTCTTCAAGTTTACAAAGCTCCTCCCACTTTCTAATGGCCAGAGCAAGATATATAGAAAGTTCTGGTCTTAAAACATGGACGATACCAAATGTTGGCAAGGATTTGAAGCAATGGGGGTTCTTTTCTTTTTTTAATTAAAAGTAGAGCGAGAGAGGAAGCAAGCTCTCTGGAGTCTCTTCTGATAAGGGCACTCTCAGGACCTCAGCTAAACCTAGCTAATTCCCAAAGACCCCATCTCCAAATACCATCTCACTGGGGGTTAGGGCTTCAACATGTGAAATCTGGGGGGACACGATTCAGTCCGTGGCAGGGAGTTAATACATGTAAGGCACCAAGCGCCCAGCACAGGAAACACACTCCAGATCAAGAGTGCTGACCACACATGTGAGTATGTTTGTACTCATAGCTCTTTACAGTTTGCAAGGCAGTCTCACCCTCATAATCTTTCCCACTTGGAGCCTCTTAGCCGCCCTCTGAGGTAGGCTTCTTCCAGATGAGAAAACCCAGGAGAGGCTGGGCCATTTGCCAAAGTCACGTGCACTTAAGTCCCCTGACTCAGCCCATGTGTTTCCTGTCTCTTCTTCTCAGGTCATCGGCACCATCTTTAGCAAAATGTGTCCCCTTGGACCCACTCCAAGGCTGCCTAGGAGCTCGCAAAGGGGTCTGAGTTACAGAGAATTGACGAGTCCGCTTTCGGTCCCATACTTGGGGGTCTCCTGGAATGTGTCAGACTTGTTTCTGTCCTAGGTACTAAGTTTCCCCTAGAGACAGATCTGTTGACTTAGCTCTCTGTGAAAAAGCAGCTCCATGCCGTCAGCAGTGAATACAGAACATACAATCAGCAAAGTCATCAGGAAGAGTGACAATAGGGAAGTACCCCAATTCAGAGTTCTCCATCATTTGGGGCTCAAATGGGAGAAAAGTTTTATTACCGTACACCAGCAGAAATCGTTTCTGGGTATGAGATTCTTTTTGCTAAGGGAAGGTAAAGAGTAAACTGTTCCCATTTAAATGCATAGTCATTGCTCCGGCTCATTTTAGAGACCAGTGAGGTCATCATGGACAGATGGTGTAATTTCTCTATCGATTTCAGAAGGCTTGTTTGCCAATAAGTACTTTTCAAAAATCAACTAATCTTCAGAGAAGATCTTTTATTTCTCATGAATTCTTCTTTTGCTTGAGGATGTCTTTAGATTTTAGAAGTCCATGGTGAGGAGACTTCCCTGGCGGTCCAGTGGTTAAGACTCCATGCTCCCACTGCAGGGGGCACGGGTTCGATCCCTGGTCAGGGAGCTAAGATCCCACATGCTGCACAGCACAGCCAAAAAAATTCAAAAAAAAAAAGAAAAGAAAGAAAAGAAATGCATGGTGAGATATGAAATCCTTTGTTTTCTCCAGATGTCTGCCTGTGTGAGCTCCCATCCTCATCTATTTAGTCTATTTATGTTGGGTTCTGTGGAGGTGAGAAAACCTCCTCTAATTGGCATTGGTCTGTGACTGGATGAATAAAGTATCTTCTGATTGTTAGTCATCTAATTTGCGTGTGTGTGAAGGGAAGTAGTGGATTAGTCATCAGGGAGTAGGTGGGGGAAGTTGGTGAATTTGCAACAAGAGCTGAGAAGGGAAGAAGCCCAGAATGTGAGTTTTGCAACCCACAAACCTCATGCCAGATCCAGGCTCTGCCACTCAGTCACTGTGCGAACTGGGACAGGTTAACTGATGTCTGTGAGCCTTGATTTCTTCTGCAACATAATCAGAGTGGTTATAAGGGTGAAAGGGAGTATCCCAGGTACATTCGTCTGCTCAGCCTACTGCAACAGAGAACCACAGACTCGGGGGCTTCAACAACAGAAGTTTGTGTTCTCACAGTTCTGGAGGCTGGAGGTCTGAGATCAAGGCGTCAGCAGGGTGGTTTCTTCTGAGGCCTCCATCCTGGACTTGCAGAGGGCCGCCGTCTCTCTCAGCCCTGTGGTGGTCCCTCCTCTGTGCTTGAGCACCACTGGTGTCTCTCTGTGTTCCAGTTTCACCTTCTTATAAGTACATAGGTCAGGTTGGATTAGGGCCCATCCTCAAGGCCTGGCTTCATTTTAAGTTAATCACGTCTTTAAGGGCTCTATCTCCAAACACAGTCACATTCAGAAGTACTGGGGAGGGCTTCCCTGGTGGCGCAGTGGTTGAGAGTCCACCTGCCGATGCAGGGGACACGGGTTCGAGCCCTGGTCTGGGAGGATCCCACATGCCGTGGAGCAACTGGGCCCGTGAGCCACAACTGCTGAGCCTGCGCGTCTGGAGCCTGTGCTCCGCAACGGGAGAGGCCACAACAGTGAAAGGCCCGCGCACCGCGATGAAGAGTGGCCCCCGCTCACTGCAACTAGAAAAAGCCCTCGCACAGAAACGAAGATCCAACACAGCCAAAAATAAATAAATTAAAAAAAAAAAAAAGCACTGGGGATTAGGGCTTCAACATATGAATATTGGGCGGCAGGGGGAACACACGATTCAGCCCATAACACCAGGGAAAGCTTCTAGCCAAGTAGTGGCCTCCACAGATCCTCATTATTATGAGACCCTGCCATTTCTTCCCCCAGCCTCTTTCTCCCTGCTCCTAAATCTGGAATGTTTTTGTGCTTTTGATAATTATGCAGGGGGTGACAGTAGTATTTTTCACAGAGCTTAATAGTAAAAACTAATTAATGGCAAGAAGAGAGGAAATGTGAAAAGCGTGCTCAGCATTGCTTTACAGTCTACCCTCAGGGACTTCCCTTGGGCTAGCCTTACTAGTAGAGAAATTGTCGCTGGTTCTGAATATGTGGAAAATGTGTTACTCCCAGGTCAAAAACATGCTGGTGGTTACAAACGACCTCTTGTGCCCTTTGTGATGGGGTGTTTGCTGCATAAATGAAGAAAGGGTGTTTAGAGGATATTTCTACATCCACATTAGTGGAGCCTTTTTGGTGAGGTCTCTCTTAGTAGCATTTTTTTTTTTTTTTGGCCACATTGCATGGCATGTGGGATCCCCAACCAGGGATCGAACCCATGCCCCCTGCAGTGGAAGCGTGGAGTCCTAACCGTTGGACCACCAGGGAAGTCCAGTAGCATTATTATTTATTTTTGTTGTCCTTGAAAAAGTCTAAGTAATCTTAAAATTGAAAGGCACCTCAACGTGACTGAGGGCCTTGTACATGCCAGGTACTGTCCTGGATGTTGGGAATACAGAGAGGGTCTCGACAGGCTCTCTGTTCTCCCGGAGGTCAACTGTTTACAATAGCCCATACAGCCACTGCCAAAGGTTACAAGGCAGTAGTACTTTCTATAGGTAACTTGAACCCTGGCTGGTGGTCACTAGCCTTGTGCCGGAACAGCGAGGGTGCTAGGATGCTTGCTACCTCGCCAGGTCTCCCTGACATCTGAATACGGAGTTAGATCTCTGTCCTACTTGCCCCGCCCCCCCAGGTTCAAGTATCACTTTCTGCCCAGGTGAGGCCGCCACATCCTTTGATTTGGGCCAAATGGCCTCGATTCCATCAGCTCATGCTCTTGGGATTCGGTTCCCAGACCTGACCTCATCCTGGTCGGGTTTCTTACCATTTACCACTATCTCCCTGAAAGCATGGCCTCCAGTATGGACCCCACCCAGAACAGTGCAGTGCCTGGGGTGGGATGGGGGACAGCCCTCCCCACCAAGACCCAAGGGCCATTTTCTCCACAAGCAGTGCGCTCATGGATGGTTTCTCTAAAGGCAAGAGTCTTTTTTCTCAAACTCCTAATGTCCAGACTCTTCATTAAATCACTTGACTTTCTCCCTTCTCTGCATTAGGGCTGGGTTAGGAATACACAATCAAGTCACCTGTCTCTCATCCCCTTTATTGTGATGAATGATAATGTTCATTTATTTATAGTAATGTTGACCAGCTATGGTGTAACAAAGGCCTTGCCTTAAATATTTTATGGATTTCTAAAAGCCTGACCTGTGGTTTGAGCTGCAAAGAGGATGACAGGTATGCCTCTGTCTTTCCAGAACACTCCCAGGTCGCTGTGAGCCCAAGGACAGGCCAGCCTCTTCTGCTCAACAGCAGTCCTTGAAGCAAATTCTTATCTCTGGGTTCCAGGGGAAAGGGACTTTGGAATTCGCCAAGACAGATTTTGAAATATATGTTATACATACATAACAAGTAAATATAAATGATAATAGTAAGGAATTCCCTGGCAGTCCAGTGGTTAGGACTCCGCATTTTCACTACCAAGGGCCTGGGTTCAATCCCTGATCAGAGAACTAAGATCCTGCCAGCAGCGAGACAGGGCCAAAAGAAAGATCATAAGGGTCTACGTGCACTTGCAGTGCACAATGTCATTCAGTCTTTACATCGACCCTGTGAGATCTTTTAACAGATTAGGAAACGGAGGCAGAACAGTGAGGTAACCTGGCCAAGGACCCAGAGCCAGTCAGCACTAAAGCCGGGACATGGAATCTGCTCATTGGCTGCGATTCAGCAAATCAGCCGGGAGCAGTAACCAGCCACCAGGGGCCCCTCCTAGAGCCAGGCACCGGGAGAAGGGGGCGGGCAGAAGGCAGGGGGGCCCCAGAGCGCAGCCCAACCGGCTGGTGGCATTTTACTGGGGAACCAGATGAACTGTACTTCAACACACACAAGTACACATGTGTACACACACACCACAAACACACACGTCACACACACCACACACACACACACACACGTCCGTGTCGGCAAAGGAGGGGGAGAAAGAGAGCAGGACGGGGGTTCTGACTGAGAGAATCTGGGACAGCTTTATCAAAGTGACCTCGGAGTTAGACTTTGAGAGACAGTAGAGTCTGAACAGGAGGAAGGGACTTGGGGAGCAGAGGCCCCAGATCCCTCCAGGCAGGGAACAGCAGGAACAAAGCTTTGGGCCGAGGGACGAGGCAGGCACATCTTGAGGAGGGCTGGGTGTGGCCAGGGGCCTGGGGGTGAGGACTCAGCAGGGGAAGGGCTGGGGAGATGGTAGACCCAGCACGGCTCCTGTTTCGAAGAATTTCTACATACGCTCTTTCCCTGTCGTGCGTTTGGAACTTGGAATTTCTCTTCGCAGCGCCCTCTGCTTCCAATGGTCTCCCCCTCTTTATTTCCACCTGAGTTCCAGGCTAAAAATAAACGCAATTCTTCCCTGAAGCGTGTATTGATCCCGTGGCGGGAAGGACCTCACCCTCCTGAGCTACTGGAGCTAATGGCTTGTGGTCATTCCGGGTAAGTACACTGGGAGCCCTGGGAGGGAGGGACGGTGCCCTGCTCACCTCTGTCCCTTTCCAGGACCCCGTTTCTGTCCCTGCACGTGGTGCTCATCCCAGCCCCTCCTCTGAATAAGTCCGTGGACTTGCCCCGGGAGCCCCCTGGCCGCTTACCCCCCGGCCCCAGGCCGCGGCACTCACTGTGCAATAAGCTTCTCTCCTCCGGGGGCAGACAGAGCTAAGCTGGACCCCTGTCTAGTCTGGACCCTCACACGGTTTGCATTCCCCTTTCCCTGCAAACGTGCCAGGCAGAGAAGGGGGAACGCCTTGCCTCCTGCCGGCAGATCTCTTGCAGGAGCGCCTCTGGGTCTACAAAGTTCACTGGCATTTTATTATTTCTGTTGGACAGTTCAAACCCAGGACACTTGCCCTTCTGTATCACAGATGCAGCAGAATTACGGCAGCGCATCTCTGTGGGCCCCCTTCCTGCCCCAGGGGAAGGACAGAGGGGCTCCAAGCCACTCTCCAGTGTGCTGCCCCTGAGTGTGGCTGCAGGTCCTGGGCACCCATCAAGGTTCACCCTGTGGCCCAGGGAGAGTCGGGAGGTCAGGAAATAAAGGGAACACAAAGCCATTTGGTCTCTGTCTCTTACTGTCCAGAAACTTGCTTCTCACTGTGACAGAAAGTGTGGAGGTGAGGCCTCACCCAGGGAGGCCAGTTGTGCCGGACTCACTCCCGAGTCCGGAGTCCTCCGCAGCGCCAGCCCCTGCACGAACAAGGGCAAGGTGCACATCGCTAACCTTGCACATCAGAGGCCACCTGATGCTTGCTTTGCCCCTCCCCTCTGAGCTTCACGCGCTTTGGTGAAAATGAAAGGAGGAAGGAGTTAAAGGCTTTCACTTCCTTCTGTGCTTTGCCAGCCCAAGGCCTCCTCATTCCTCTTCTCTATCCTAGTAAAGCTGAAAGGGCTCCTCTGTCAGCCTTAGTGCACTTTGCCAGCCCCATTTGGGGGCCATTGTCCGCTGGCCACATCTGCATCCTTCTTGCTGTATCTTGTCTTTCTCCAGGATACACTGAACAGCTGTGCAGATTGTTCACTGCATGACCCTGGGGGGAGCCATTCACAGACACGAGGAGGTGAACGCACAAAGGTACACAACCACGTCGTGGGCCCCCTTCTGCATTTCATACACTGTCTTTGTCACGTCAGAGTCCATCAGAGGCTTCCCTGAGTTGGTGGCTCTGAGGTCCTTTTCCCGTTTTTGCGAAGAGTCTGGCTCAGAGAACTATTTCTCTATCAGAAGAAAAAACAATTCAGGGATTATGACGGAGTGGTAACTAATACTTGGCCTCAGTGTTGGGGAGAAACTAAGAGGGTGGTGAGGAGTTGGGAGAAATAGAGCATGTAAGCCTTAAAGAAAGGGATAACTTCTGCTCAGTTCTGGAAGATTCTGGCCATAGAAGTGAGTAGTTCTCATCGTCCACACAGAGAAAGAAAACTGTCATCAGAGTGATGGAGACATTCTCTCAGGCAGCAGAATGCAGTTCTGAAGGCTGTCTGGCCGGGCAGCACCTATGGGACGGAGACATTCTCTCGGGCAGCAGAATGCAGTTCTGAAGGCTGTCTGGCCGGGCAGTACCTATGGGACCTGCAGGATTTTCCTCTAACGATGGCACCATCCTCCCTGCTTTGGTTCCATAACGTCCTTTTTTTTTTTCTTAAATTTATTTTATTGAAGTATAGTTGATGTACAATGTTGTGTTAATTTCTGCTGTACAGCGAAGTGATTCAGTTATACATATGTATATACATTATTTTTCAGATTCTTTTCCATTATGGTTTATCACAGGTTATTGAATATAGTTCCCTGTGCTATAATAGTAGGACCTTGTTGTTCATAATTTATTTTTATTTTTTAATTAAAACAAAATTCTAACCATTTTTTAAAGTTGAAGTATACTTCACTTGCAATGTCGTAGTTTCAGGTGTACAGCAAAGTGATTCAGCTACATATATATATATATATATATATATATATATA
>NW_020838005.1:7554868-7599585 GCF_003676395.1 Aethalodelphis obliquidens
GGGGGGGGGGCTTCCCTGGTGGCGCAGTGGTTGAGAGTCCGCCTGCCGATGCAGGGGACACGGGTTCGTGCCCCGGTCCGGGAGGATCCCACATGCCGCGGAGCGGCTGGGCCCGTGAGCCATGGCCGCTGAGCCTGCGTGTCCGGAGCCTGTGCTCCACAATGGGAGAGGCCACAGCAGTGAGAGGCCTGCGTACCGCAAAAAAAAAGGGATGAGTCAGTCTGGATGCAGTGGTGCCCTTACTAGTCCTCAAGCAGTGAGCTGGTTCTTGGTGGTAAAGAGAAGGGAGACCAGGAGGGTGTGTCCTTGGGGAATCCCATGAAGAATGCATTCCAAGGAGCTCTACACAATCGCTTGCCGTACAGACCTGCGGGGTGAGGGTCCCTGGTGGGCCAGCGAGCTGCACGGAGCTGGGGGCCACGTTCAGCAGCAGTTCAGGGAGGGCCGGGGTGTGAGGGGAGCGGCCCCTACGAGTGAGAGGGAATTTGTGGGTGAGGATAAACAGCTGTCCAGAGGTGTCCCCTGCGGGCCCCGGGCGCTGGGGCTGACCTCCAGAGTACGCTGGACTCTCCCCCAGGGGAAGGGTCTTCCCTGAGCTCCGGGGCTGCTGGTCCAGCCATCCTGTCAGGCAGACGCTGGGGCCGGGGTTCTGGTGAGAGCCAGGCGTGGTAAGGGCTGCGAAATGAGGCCAGGTCCCCGCTATGGGCTGAATTGTGCCCCTTCCCAAATTCATCTGTTGAAGCCCCGATATCTCAGAGTGTGACCATATTTGGAGATAAGGTCTTCAAAGGGATGACTGAGTTAGAATGAGGCCTTTAGGGTGGGCCCTCATCCAATCTCACTGCTGTCCTTATAAGAAGAAAAAATGTAGAGACCAGGCAGAGGACTCAGAGGGGAAAAGACCACATGAGCACACGGTGAAAAGGAGACTGTGACACTGTGATATATAAAAACTACATATTTGGTCACCCAGATGACCAAAATATATTCCTCACATATATTTGGTCTCTGTCCCTGACTCACAGCTCCCCAAACCTTCGGAACTTCCTAAGGGTTGAGAGTGATAAATGTGAATGAGGTGACTTTTGGATCCCACCTAAGGATGGGAGATGGCTGCCAGGGAGACCAACCAAGTGACTAGAGGGTTGGAACATTCAGTCTTGCCCCCAACCCCTGGGGAGGTGGGTGGGGCTGGAGGTTGGATCAGTTGCCGTCACCAATGATTTTATCAACCATGCCTAGGTAATGAAGTATCCCAAAAACGCAAAGGGATGGAGTTTGGAAAGCTTCTGGGTTGGTGCACACGAGGAAATTCAGGGAGAGCCGTGTGCCTGGAGAGGCCATGGAAGTGCCCCATCTCTTCCTATATACCTTGCCCTGTGCACCTCTTCTACCTGGCTGTTCTTGAGTTACATTCTTTTGCAACAAGCCAGTCCTCTAGTAAGTTAGATGTTTCTCTGAGTTCTGTGAGCTGCTCTAGCAAATTAACTGTGTCTGAAGTGGGGGAGAGGGGCAGTCTTGTAGGATTGAATCCTTAACCTGTGGGATCTGATGCTATCTCTGGGTAGACATGTTAGAATTGAGTTGAATTGTAAGATACCCTGGTGGTGTCTGAGGATTGTTTGTTGGTATGGGGGACCACCGCCCCCCCCATTAGAATTGGGTTCAGGAACCTAATTTAGTGACCATCCGGAAGCCAAGGAGAGAGGCCTCAGAAGAAACCAACATTTCTGACACCATGATCTCAGAGTTCCAGGCTCCAGAACTGTGAAAAAATTAATTTCTATTGCTTAAGTCAAGAAACTGAGGGTGGCTTCCAGCCAAAAGCCAGCTAGGATCTAAGGCCCTCATCAGTCCAACAGCCCCAAAGGAACTGAATCCTGCTGACAACCACAGAAGTGAGTTTGGAAGCGGATCCTCCCTGAGCTGAGCCTTCAGACAAGACCTCAACCTTGGCCAACTACAGCCTTGTGAGAGACCCTGAGCAGAGGACAGCAAAGCTGTGTCCAGATTCCTGACCCACAGCAGCTGTGCGATAGTAGATGTGTTTTAAGGAATGGTGTGCTAATGTTACTTGGCAGTAGGTAAATAACACAATCCTGAAATAGCTCTTTGAGATGGAGGCTGGAGTTTATTCTGGGCCCAGTTAACATTGGCCTGAGGCAGACTCCTTGACTATACCTGGAAACTGGAGTCTCCTGGGATGAATCACCTTTCCACTGACTCTCAAATTCCTCATTGATGAAATGAGAAGTTTGGACAGATTTCCAAGGTCTCTTCTGGTGCCAACTTTCTACGATATGATTAAGAGGCAACAGCCAGCGCACTTGGGTTGGTTGGCTTGTGGCAGCCCATTGACACCTTGTTCAAAAGCCAGTGTTTGGCATTTCAGAGTTTTGAAGAAGGCAGCTGGAGTGGGTCAAATAGTATCTCCCAAAATTCATGTCCTTCCAGAACCTCAGAGTGTGACCTTATTTGGAAGGAGGGTCTCTGCAGATGTAATTAGGTTGAGATCCTACTGGATTAGGGTTGCCCCCCCCCCCAAATCCAATGACGGGTGTCTTTATAAGAAGAGGAAGGGAATTCCCTGGTGGTCCAGTGGTTAGGACTCGGTGCTTTCACTGCTGTGGGCCTGGGTTCGATCCCTGGTCGGGGAACTAAGATCCCGACCGTACCACACAGCCGCACCACACAGCCAGGAAAAAAAAAAAAGAAGAAGAGGGGGACACACAGAGACACACTGAGAAGAAGGGGATGTGAAGATAAGAAGGCAGAGGCAGAGATGAGAGTGGCCAGCTACAAGCTGAGGAATCCAAGACTGCCAGGAATCACCAGAAGCTACGAGAGAGACAAGGAAGGATTCTTTCCTAGATCCTTTGACGGGAGCATGGACCTGCTGACACCGTGATTTTGGACTTCTGATCTCCAGAACTGTGAATGAATACATTTCTACTGTTTTCAGTCCAGTTTGTGGTAATTTGATATGGCAGCCCTAGGAGACTCATACAACAGCATATTTATTTTCTTTTAAATTTAAGTATACTATACAGAAGTCATTGATATTCTTGGAATTTTCATTAAGTATAGATATTCCACTATGTGGCCATGAAGAAGGATGACTTTGAAGATCTTCAGGTACTATTATAAACAGTTTTCCAAATTAAGAACAGAAAGCAGAATTATGTACAGTGTGATTATGATCGGGTAAAAAGGAGACCCACTGCAGAGGGAAAGCTGAAATAGTAGGACTGTGGAAGATTTTCTCCCTTTTAAGTTTTCAAAATTCTTTAATATGTTTATATTCACTTCTGTGGAAAATATTATAGGAAAATTGCATAGAAGGAATCCAGATTTTAAGAGAGTACGTGAAACACGTAGGCGGTGGAACACGATAATGACGTGAGTTTGTGACCCCACTACCCACCCAATAACAGTGTTAGCCATGAAAGTGCATCACCTGTATACTTTTTCCCTATCTACCTCCTCCCTCTCAGAGGTAATAAATATTCAAAGTTGAACTTCTATCACTATTTTACCTTTTTAAAAATAGTACTGCTGTGAATTATGAATCTGTAAATGGTAATTGTTCAGTCCTATTTATTTTGAGGTTTATTAGAATGGCATACATCCGAGTTTTGGGACATATTTTTTGGTTCAATGTTATACGCCTAACGCTGACCCATATTGATTTATATAGCTGTTCTGCACTCAGTTTCGTGGCTGTATAGCCTGCTTTACAAATGTATTCATTTATGGCTTTGTCCAGGTATTTGGGAATAAAGGAATACAGGTGGGGAAAAAGGAAAATAAGATTTTGAGACAAAATTTTCAGAGAGCCAAACTCGGCACACAGGGACCTGTGGCATGATTTGACCAAGTCATGGTTGTTTTCTTTCCTCTTTCCCTCCCTGTTTGCGTACTTCCTCGCCTGCTGCCAGGACATGATTTCAGAGGGTTGCGCGCTTACCGGACCTGAGCCTGCCCAGCCCGGCTCCCATTTCAGGAAGACCCGAGGGCAGAGCCCCTGGACGGCTCAGGGCAGGGCGCAAACCTCACAGCGCAGCAAAACTCTGCTGCTTTCTTCGGAAGTGGTTAGGAAGGGTCTTTTATTTTGGGCACTTTTGCTTCCTCTCTGTATCTTTGGCCCATGCAGTGACCTCAGCGTCTCCTGACTGTGGAGTCACATGCCTTTCTCTACCTTGGAGTCTGAGCTTTAAAACGCCCCAACTCTTTGGCCACAGGTAACGTGTGGGCCTGAGGTCAGCAGTGTGGACAAGTCTCTCCGCCGCTCTCCATCCGTCCACGTGAGTGCAGTGACTCCTGGGGCGCCCCGATTTGAGCCTCCCTAGAGGAACCCACAGCGCACACTGTCCTGAGACAGGCCCTGACCCGCTAATGACAGCCCTCACGGGCTGCTTTGGTTTACGAAGCTTCTCCAAACACACTCCCATATGATTCCTGCAGCAACCCTGCGGGCAGGCGCTCCAAGTCCATCTGACGGAGGGGATGGTCCATTGTCAAGTGGGACAAAGGGGTGGGAAAAGCGTGGTCAGAGAAGACGCTGGTATTTATTTATTGACTCTTCTCTGGGCCTTGCCCGGCACTGGGTGCTCTGTACACGCTTGACCCTTTAAACAAACTTGTGAGGCAAGTAGTATTTTCATGCTATTTTTTAAAAGACAACTCTTATGTTCCTCCCTCCACCCCCCAAATTCATATGTTGAAGTCCTTACCCCCATTGGATGTATTAGGTGGTGGGGGTCTTTGGGAGATAATTAAGTTTATATAAAATTATGAGATTGGGGCCCGCATGATGGGTTGAGTGTCCTCACAGGAGAAAGATCAGAACTCTCTCTCCAGCACGTGAGGACACAGTGACAAGGCAGCTCTCACCCAGACGCTGGATCTGCTGGCACCTTGGTCTTGGGTTTCCAGCCTCCAGAAATGTGAGAAGTAAATGTTGGGTAAGCTACCCAATCTACGGCATCCTTGTTATTGATTCTGAATTGACTAGGACGATAACCAGGCTCAAAGTGTAGAGTGACACAGAACCAGGGGAAGAGCAGGAACTGAAACTCAGCCCTGGGTCTCAGGTTTAGTGCTTCTGCCCATCGCTAACTACAGTGTGAGCAACCGATTACACCAAAACTAGTACAGGCATACTTCAGGGTACTGTGGGTTTGGTTCCTGGCCACCACCATAGAGCGAATACTGCAGTAAAGCGCGTCACAGGAATGTGTATCCCGGTGCATAAAAGTTATGTTTATGCTATACTGCAGTCTGTTATGCGTGCAACAGCATTAAGTCTAAAACAATGTACAGGGAGTTCCCTGGCAGTCCAGTGGTGAGGATTCTGTGCTCTCACTGCCGGGGCCCTGAGTTCAAGCCCTGGTTGGGGAACCAAGATCCCACAAGCCGTGCGGCTCAGGCAGAAGAGGAAATAATAATAATAAAATAAAACAATGTACATACCCTAACTAAAAAATACTTTCTTGCTAAAAAAATGCTAACCCTCATCTGAGCCTTCAGCAAATTACAATCTTTTTGCTGGTGGAGGGTCTCGCCTCAATGTGGGTGCTGCTGACTGATCAGGGTGGTGGGTGCTCAAGGCTGGGGTGGCCGTGACAACTGCTTAAAATAAGACCACAGTGAAGTGTGCCTCATCCATTGCCTCTTCCTTTCATGAATGATTTCTCTGTAGCAGGCAATGCTGTTTGATAGCATTTTACCCAAAGTAGGACTTCGTTCAAAATTGGAGTCAATCCTCTCAAACCCTGCCACTGCTTTATCAACTAAGTTGATGTCATATCCTAAATCCTTTGTTGTTGTTTCAACAATCTTCACAGATTCCATCTCAAGAAAACACTTTCTTTGCTCATCCATAAGAAGCAAATCCTCGGGGCTTCCCGGGTGGCGCAGTGGTTGAGAATCCACCTCCCAATGCAGGGGACACGGGTTCGATCCCCGGTCCGGGAAGATCCCACATGCCGCAGAGCAGCTAAGCCCATGAGCCACAACTACTGAGCCTGTGCTCTAGACCCCGCAAGCTACAACTACTGAGTCCGCGTGCCACAACTACTGAAGCCCGTGCGCCTAGAGCCTGTGCTCTCCAACAAGAGAAGCCACTGCAATGAGAAGCCCGCGCACCACAACGAAGAGTAGCCCCTACTCGCTGCAACTGGAGAAAGCCCGTGCGCACAGCAACAAAGACCCAACTCAGCCAAAAATAAATTTTTAAAAAAAAGCAAATCCTCACCCATTCAAGGTTTATCATGAGATTGTAGCAATTTAGTCACATTCTTAGGCTGCACTTCTAATTCTAGTTCTCCTACGTTTTCCACCACATCTGCAGTGACTTTCTCCACTGAAGTCTTGAACACCTCCAAGTCATCCATGAAGGCTGGACTCAGCTTCTTCCACACTCCTGTTCATGTTGATATTTGGACCTCTTCCCATGAATCATGTATGTTAATGGCATCTAGAATGGTGAATCCTTTCCAGAAGGTTTTCAATGGACTTTGCCCATAGATAGAGGAATCTCTATCTATGGCAGCTATAGCCTTATGAAGTGTATTTCTTAAATAGTAAGACTTGAAAGTCAAAAAGACTCCCCAGTCCATAGTCTGCAGGCATTGTGTTAACAGGCATAAAAACAACATTAATGTTACTGTCCGTCTCCATCAGATGATGGGTGACCAGGTGCATTGTCAATAAGCAGTAATATTTTGAAAGGAATCTTTTATTCTGAACAGTAGGTCTCAACATGAGCTTAAAATAGTCAGTAAACCATGCTGTAAACAGATGTCATGTCATCCAGGCCTTGTCATTCCATTTATAGAGCACAGGCAGAGTAGATTTAGCATAATTCTTAAGGGTCCTAGGAATTTGGGAATGGTATATGAGCGTTGGTTTCAGCTTAAAGTCACCAGCTGCATGAGCCTAACAAGAGAGTCTGCCTGTCCTTAGAATCTTTGAAGCCAGGCATTGACTTCTCCTCTCTAGCTATGAAATTCCTAGGTGGCACCTTCTTCCAATATAACGTATTTCGTCTACACTGAAAATCTGTTCTTTAGTGTAGCTGTTATGGATTCCAAGCTCACACTGCATTTAGGCCCCTACAGGACAATGACGGAAAGGAAACCGCCCTGCCCTGGGAGCGGCTCCTGGCCCACGCTGGGTGCCCTACTGGGTCTTAGATCACGATACCAGGCCAGGTCCCTGTGCCCCAGGAACTAACACAGGATTTTCTAATTGATCCCTACAAGGAGGGGGAGCCAGTACCACAGCTTCCTGAGCCCCAGTGTCAGGAATTGGGGCTGGATGGGAATGAGAGGCAGTGGGAGGGGTGGGTATATTGGCATAACAGCTAGAGCAGCTGGGACAGCCAGCTTGGCCAGAGGTTGGGGCACCATATACTAAACGTTGTTCCCTTTCCTTTCTTCCTGTATGATTTTCCCTTGGGTTTCTTTTACCATAAGGTGGCAACTGTCTGACATTTTCCCACCCTGATATAAGAGCACAAATGCTTTCTCACAGAGGATTTCATCATTCTTCCTCACGTCTTCACAGAACAGCTATAGAGCCACTCAAAGGCCACCGTGAAACCATAAATAGCAATTGATCATCTCTAACCATTCATTAAAAGGATGCCTTTTTGCCTTGGCATCAACCAACTGGGCTGAATTCTGGGATGGGGCTTTTGGTGATTTTAGGAACCAAGTGGAAACTTTCTCTTTTCCCTGGGAATGTCCCACTTTTGGACAAGAGCAGACAGGTTTTTTTTGGTTCTTTTCCTCAATTTGACATCAGTCTGTAAATGGAGAAATGGTACCAAAACAAAATGAAATGAGAAACCCAAAGAACAAACAGAAAACCCTAAATAAACCCTCAAGTTTTGTCTCGGGGTTTTACATATCACAAGAACCATCAACCCAACCCCCATGCAATGTGACTCCTTGGCCAGGCCAATGATACAGGAGACCACAAACGATGTAATTAACACAGCAAGGGTGACAGTACATGGTGCACAGGGTCCCAAGATAACCCTGCCTAAGCCACTCCTGGAGACCCTAACAGGTACTGTAGTCACACATTGTTACAATAAAATGTCATCTTCCTGTCAATCATGGGTTCATAGCTGTAATCAGACCACTTATCCAAAATGCACCCCAGAGGACTTTCTTTAGGGTTAGTTGAAACATTCCCCAATTTTTAAAGACAGAAATACCAGACAAACAAAACACAAATGGCACACACAAATGCTAGTAGCATCCAAAGAAACAAACGAACTGGTTCACAGATCAGGTACAAGGCTAGCAACTCATTCCTCTCTCCAACAGAGTACCCCACTCAAATACAAAGCAAATTGGCTTATTCTGGAGAAAAAAAAGCCCAAAACAGAGGAAATAAAATTTCTGGCTGTACACCAGAGTGACTTACCCTACTGTATTGAGCCTGTCAGCTCCCAGATGTCAATTCCCTGCTCCATTTGCCAAGGGGCAGCCAGTGCTGCTTCCGGGAATTTTGAAGGAAAGAGTCTCAGGACAAGTGTTCCCAGCAGCTGCCCGGGCCTTACCAGAATATCCCCCAATCTGGGGCCCGCGGGCCACAAGCAGCAAGGCTCCTGGCTGGCTTCAGAAGATGGTAGACTCGTGTCCCAAGGAGCCATCTTCCCCTAGTGAGAATTCAGACTTCTTTTATACTGAAAGGGGTGGGAGTAAAGTCCTGGTTCAGTCAGCCTCCAGAGGGGATAGGTTAATTTCTTCCTTCCTGCAGCCATTCACACGTGGGCTTGGTCAGGATGTTTCCTGGGAGCTAAACACAGGTAGTTTAGCTGAATGCTCACTACCTGGGGGGCAGGGTTCCCAGAGATGGGCCCTTATGTATCATTTAAGCTTCTGGGAAACATCCTTTTAGTGATGAACTTGTAATAGAATACAAAGGGTCTTCCTTATTACACAGCCACCTTCGTGCACGATCTGAGCTGGATCTCTTGGGTTCTACAGCTTCTCCATCAGCACTTGCCGCTTCACTCTGCACTTTTACGTGGTGGAGACGGCTTCTTTCCTTCAACCTCACGAACTCATCTCTGCTAGCTTCACTTTTCTTTGGCAGCCTCTTCACCTGTCAGCCTTCAAAGAAATGAAGAGAGTTAGGGCCTCGCTCTGGATTAGGCTATCAAACAGCATTAAGGGAATGTTGTGGCTGGTTTCATCTTCTATCCAGACCACTAAACGCTTTCCATATCACCCATAAGGCTGATGAGTTTCAACATATGCCTACCTTGGGACTTCCCTGGCGGTCCAGTGCTTAAGACTCCACACTTCCACTGCAGGAGACACAGGTTCCATCCCTGGTCGGGGAACATACTTCCATCCCCCCAAAGTTTCCTTGTGCCCCTTTGTAATTCATCCCTACTTTCACCCTTGCCCCAGACAACCACTGATAAGCTGTTTGTTACTGAGCATTTTCATTTTTGAGAATTTTAGATTCCTGGAACCACACGGTGCATTCTCTTTTATGTCTGGTTCCTTGCATTCAACATAATGATTTTGAAAATCATCCATGTTATTATGTGTATCAATAGTTTGTTCCTTTTTAAAAAAATTTTTTAAATTGAGGTATAGTTGTTTTACAATGTTGTGTTAGTTTCTACTGTACAGTGGAGTTCCCTGTGAGTTTGTTTCTTTTTAAAAATTAAATATTAACAGCTTTATTGAGGTACAATTGGCATACAATAAACTGCATGTATTTAACGTATACACTTTGATAAATTTTGACCCGTGAATATGCACAATGAAACCATCACATTAATCAAAATAATGAAAACATCCATCACTCCCCAAAGTTTTCTCGTGCCCCTGTGTAATCCCTCCCTGCTGCTTTTCTCTGTACACCACCCCCGGCCCCAGGCAACCACTGATTTGGCTCTAACTGTGGATTCAACTACATTTTCTAGAATTTTATACACGTGGAATCATATAGTATGGGGTCCTTTTTGTCTGGCTTTTTTTTTTTTTTAATAAATTTATTTATTTATTTTTGGCTGCACTGGGTCTTCGTTGCTGCGCGCGGGCTTTCTCTAGTTGCGGTGTGCAGGCTTCTCATTGTGGTGGCTTCTCTTGTTGCGGAGCACGGGGTCCAGAGCACAGGCTCAGTAGTTGTGGCTCACGGACTTAGTTGCTCCGGGGCATGTGGGATCTTCCTGGACCAGGGCTTGAACCCGTGTCCGCTGCACTGGCAGGCGGATTCTTAACCACTGCACCACCAGGGAAGTCCCTTGTCTGGCTTCTTTTATGTCGATTTGTCTCTGTAGGTACATGCTCACTTTTTTTTTTATTACTGAGTAGTATTCCATTGAATAGACCACAGTTTGTTTTATTCACTCACCACGGATGGAAGTTTGGGTTGTTTCCATTTCTTGGCTATTATAAAGAAAGCTGCAATGAACACTTGAGCGCAAGTCTTTGTGTGAATCAGTATTTTAATTCCTACTGAGTAAATACCTAAAAGCGGAATGGCTAGATCGCCTGTAGGTGTACGCTGAATTTTTCAAGCAACTGTCAAACTGGTTTTCTAAGTGGTTATACCTTTTTACACTCCCACCAGCAGTGTGTGAGTTCCAGCCCCTCCGCACCCTCACCAGCAACTGCTGTGGTCATCCTTTAGTGTAACAGGCCAGTGGGTAGGCAGCTGTATCTTATCATGGTTTTAATTGGCTGATGACTAGTGATGTTAAACACTTGTTCATGTTCTTATTGGCCATTCATATACCTTCTTTTGTGAAATGTGTATCCGAGCCTTTTGCCCATTTTTGAAATGGGGCCATTTGTCTTCTTTTGAGTGAGTGAAATGCAAAGTCTAGAGAGTGCTACAAACATGTAAATTATTTGCACAGGGACAGTGCGCCCTGCCTAGTTTTCCTTCTGACTTTTATAGCTTGCTGCCCACATCAAGTGGTGGTGGTGGTAGAGGGGAACTATAAGGACCTGGGCAAATGCAGCCAACAGGGTCACATGCAGAGGACGGGGGTGCGGTGAGGTTGGCAGGCATCTTACGGCATCGTAACCTCTGAAAGAGGGTCCATGTATCTGGAGAGGTCACTGCGTCTGGGCACCCCTTCCCACTTTTTTGATCCCAGCCCCTATATGGCTCCAGGTTGAAATCCCCTCAAACTACGGACATACAAATTACCAGGAAATGTGGCTGCAAAGTGCAAACACCAGAGCTTAATCTTATCACCAAGCTGACGTCTGTGTAAAGCCGAAGCAGCCGGGATGTGGGTTTGGTGGTCTTTGCTCTGCTGCCTCAGGGAGGTTTTGTGGATCACAGGGCAACGATTTGCCAGTAACGATGACCGGGGTGAGGATATTAATAATTCTTTACACTTACTGAGCACACAACGATTTAAAAGTCTGTCCTTGCCTAGTGTCCTTTTCCCCTTTGAGATGGGCAGGGCATTGGTCAGTGTGCCCATTTTACAGGGAAACTGACCGAGGGTCAGGCTGGGAGTGATGGAGGCAGGACTCCTTCTCCAGCCCAGAGAGACCTGGTGGAGTCATTCCCAGGGCAGCCTCAGCATCACATGGCTGTGACCTCTCACACAGTTTACCTGCTTCAGGTGTACCTTATCTTCCCTCTTTTCCCTGTGGATCCCGCCTTCCCATTTTTATTTATTGAACAAACATACACTGTTCACCGAACAAAAAACGAAATGAGAAACAAGTGTACTTACTGGACTCCGGAGCCAGAGAAACCCGAGTAAATCCTATAATCTCAAGGGACCAGTTTCCCCGAGACTGCAAACAGGCCACCGCCGTTCGTGCCCTCTCGTCGTACGTAGATTGGACAGACCCTCTTCTGGAGCCTCACGCTGAAGCCAGCCAAGAGCTGGCGCCCGGGGTTTGCATTCGTTTCGAATTCAGACTGCGGGTGGGTCCCTGGAACCCCACGAGGCTCGGTCTTCCCGGCGGAGCTCCAGGATCCACGCCCAGCCCCAGGCCGCCTCTCCAGCCGCTGCGAGCCCGCGGCTTCCTCCGTTACTGCCGACAGCGCCACCCAGCGGCTCACCTGGGAACAGTCGCCACCGCCCGGAGAAAGGGAGGGGGCTTCCGGGCGCGGAGCGGTGGGGAGAGCCCCGCTTTGTTCCCGATCCGCTGGGTCGGATGGAAACCACCCCAGGCCGTGGGGGGCGGCCTTCTCCCCGTGGAGGACGGACGGCGACACACAAGCCAGCTAGGGCCACCTCCGTTGCTTCTGCTGCCGTGACTTAAGGTTTTCCCCTTTTCCCGTCCCCGGAGTGGGCTCTGTGTGTTCCCAGGGCTGAGACTTGTGGGGAGCCCTGTGCTGAGTCTGTCGGAGTGGGGGCGGCCTCCCGTCCGCACCTGCAGCATTTTCACAGATGCACGCGGCGCGCGGGTTTCAGTCTTCGCCTTCCCCGCAGGCCTCCTGGGAATTCCTGTCCCCTCCGGTTCCTCCCCACTCCTTCCTCTTTTTCATTAAACGCCTCCGTTTTCTGTACACGCAGGTGTCTGCCGCTGAGTGACCCAAGGCGTGCAGTCAAGGGACTTGGGACCCAGACACAGCTGTGCCCCATGGGAGAATCTTGACCTAGGGCACGTGGGGCAGGAGAGGCTCACGGTCGAAAACAGAGCTTCCTTGATTGGCTCGCACCCTCCAAGCTCTGCTGGAGCCCCCTGAGCCTGTAGGTAAGGGAGCAAAGCCCGCCCCCCCCCCGCCCCCGCAATCCCAGACCCCATCTTCTGGCTCAGCCTACTCCTCCAACAGGTGGCCTCGCTGTTCCCCCAGAACATTCCCATAATTTCCCACTAGTGTCTCCCCCTGGAAGGCAGCTCAGCTCCCTTGGCCTGAAATCTGCACATCCACACAGGCTCTGCTTTTGCTCCCTGAGCCTTTGACAAGTCTCTGCCACCCGAGCTCCAGGACCAAAAGCTCATATTGGACGTGTGGACACGGTTTGTTAATTATCTTAATGTTCTTCTAATTAGAAGGGTGATATGTGTGCTGTTCTGTACAAAACATTTCAAGAAAAAGTAAGAATCACCCATTAAACCACTACCCTGATATAACTACTATTAATTTTAATTAGTACATTCCTCTAGACTTATAATTTTTTCTGTGAAAGTACATGTATTTTACAAACATAAGATCATATCTATGAACCATCTTTTTTTTTTTTAAATCTATTTGTTTGCATCAGGTCTTAGTTGCAGCAGGCGGGCTCCTTAATTGTGGCTCGCGAACTCCTTCGTTGCGGCGTGCAAACTCTTAGTTGTGGCATGCATGTGGGGTCTAGTTCCCTGACCAGGGATCAAACCTGGGCCCCCTGCATTGTGAGCATGGACTCTTATCCACTGAGCCACCAGGGAAGTCCCTTAACAATCTTTTAATGTGCAAAAGTTATACTTCTGAAAAAAAATTATGCTTCTGAAGCTAGTTATTGAGCTTCCAGAAAGCACGAACTCCTACTCACCCTGCAAAGCCCAGCCCATGTCACTCCTGTCTGAAGGACTCTCTGATTCGCACAGGCAGTGTTAATTGCTTTCTCATCTGGGTGTTGACGACAGCTTGACCATACTTTATTTCCATATTTATTATCTTGCATTTGACTATTATTGGTTTAGGCAACTGATTTCCCACCTTGACTGGAACTCTTTGAGGCTGGGACCCTGTCTGATAGATTTTTGTATTCCTACCTATAAAGAGAGATTATTCTGATACTTGTGAAAATGGTAAGAAAAACTAACACAACATTGTAAATCAACTATACTTCAATATAAAAAATGAAAAAAAAGGTAAAAAATACTTTATTCAAGACTATTGCAAAGGGGGTTATGACTCTGGCAGTAGGAGGAAGAGATGGGGTTCAACTCCTACTACAACAAGGACAAGTTGGGGGGAATCCACACTTCCACTGCAGGGGGCACGGGTTCTATCCCTGGTCGGGAACTAAGATCCTGCAAGCCATGCAGCGTGGCCAAAAAAAAAAAAAAAAAGACAAGCGGAGATTTCTAGTCAAGGAGCAGAGTGGAGGTAATGGATGGAAAATTACTAAGAGGAAATGTCAAGGGTAGGGGAGAGTCTTGCTAAACTGATCTAACAGGATTCTTGCTAAAGACAGGACAAGGACTTAGATAGCAAGGGTGGGGCATGAGGAACTTGATCAGATACCCAGGGTGATCAGATATCAGGGTGATCAGTTATCAAGGGTGGGGGGATTCTTGCTAAACTGAGTCAAGCGGCCTGGGGACAGGATGGGGGCCAAGGTCGAGACACAGTTGAGAGGAGGGCTCAGAGGAGCCTGACTGTAATGTTTGGTCAAGGAGAGAGTCTTTGTCACAAAACACATCCACTGAGTATGTATGTACTGAAGTAAATATCACGCACATAATTAAAAACAAGCCACTGGGGCTTCCCTGGTGGCGCAGTGGTTGAGAGTCCGCCTGCCGATGCAGGGGACACGGGTTCGTGCCCCGGTCTGGGAAGATCCCACATGCCACAGAGCAGCTGGGCCCGTGAGCCATGGCCGCTGAGCCTGCGCATCTGGAGCCTGTGCTCTGCAACGGAAGAGGCCACAACAGTGAGAGGCCCGTGTATAGAAAAAAAAAAAACAAGCCACTGAATTTTTAAACTACCCTCTAAGAGCAAAACTCATAATTTCCTCTCCAGAGTTTGTAAACTTGAAAAGAAGGAGTTTGGCAACATGCATCACATCACCCTTGATGCCAGAAGCCCTCTGTAGGACACAGGAACTTTATGAAGACCCCCCCAGCCTGGCTTCTATCCTGGTATCTCATACCCCCCAAATCCATTATTTATTCAAGAAATATTTATTGAACGCTCATTACGTGACAGATACTATTGTAAGAACAGAGAATATAACAGTGATCAAAACAGATCCCTGCCAAGACTTCCCTGGTGGCGCAGTGGTTAAAAATCTGCCTGCCAATGCAGGGCACGTGGGTTCGATCCCTGGTCCGGGAAGAACCCACATGCTGTGGAGCAACTAAGCCCGTGAGCCACAACTACTGAGCCCATGTGCCACGACTACTGAAGCCCGTGCGCCTGGAGCCCACGCTCAGCAACAAGAGAAGTCACTGCAATGAGAAGCCCGCGCACCGCAAGGAAGAGTAGCCCCCGCTCACCACAACTGGAGAAAGCCCGCACGCAGCAACAAAGACCCAACACAGCCAAAAAATAAAAATAAAAAAAATTAATAAACAAACAAACAAAACAGATCCTTGCCTTCTTTGGGGCTTACATTTTACTGGAGGGAACCGACAATAAGCCAAAGAAACAAGTAAAATATATACTGTATCAGATGGAGAAAAACAAAGCAAGGAAGGGACAGCCCCATCCCTAGACTGAGCTAGAAGGACCCCTGCCCTAAGCCCCACACTTTAGAAGCCTGCCCGGTCTCCTCCAGGGGGAGGAGCTTGCCAAGCCAAGGAGATGCACCCCTGGGAGCCTGAACCCCCTCTGTAGAGCACACCCTGGTTACCCAGAATCTCAAAAGTTCCTGCCCAAATGGCGCAGAGTCCACATCCAGGGCTTGTATGGCTCTCCCTGAGGTCTGATCTTAGCAGGTAGAATGGAACACAGGTGTGTGTACCCCCTAAGTCCGCGTCGTGATCGGGAGGTGGCTGCTTGCTGGGGACACAGCTGGGATGCTCATGTGTGTGGGTGAAGATCTTGAGGGGCCAGGTGGAAATGGGGGTGGGAAGAGAAAGGAGGGGCTATATTTTGGGGACCACCGTTTTGCTGCAGGCTCCACAGCTGTTAGGGTCAGGCCCGGGAAAATAAGGATAGGGACTTTTTGGGGGGAAGGGAGCCTCACTGCAATTTTACATCAGATGTCAGGAAGGCATCACCGAGAAGGTGATATTTTACTGAAGACCTGAGGAAGATGAGGGAAGGAGTGATGTGACTATCTGTGGAAGAGCATTCCAGGCAGAGGGAAAAGCAAGTGCAAAGGCCCTGTGGCGGGCGTGTACCTGGCATGTTCAGGAAAAGACACCTCAGCCCACGGGGACCTGCCACATTTGTGTTTGTGCAAAACATAACAGGCTGCCCATAAATGTCATATATATATGATATATATATATATATATTGGCTGTGCTGTGCAGCATGTGGGGTCTTAGCTCCCCAACCAGGGATCGAATCCATGCCCCTGCAGTGGAAATGTGGCGTCTTAACCACTGGACCACCAGGGAAGTCCCCATAAATGTTATTTCGAGTAAATGAAGGGGTCAGGGTCTTCCTTCCCTGTCCTGCACCAAAGAGTGTTCCTGGGCCAGCTCTGCTGTCATTCTGATGACCAGGGACTGCTATTCTTCAGGCCAGGATTTCCCCAAACCTGCTGTTTTCAAGTTTGTTTTTCCATTTCCCTTGAGACTCTCTCCTTATCACCTCCACCTTCCTGTTTTCCTCTCCCACCCTCACCCTTGATCTCCCCAAGGCCTCCCCACACGTCTGCCTGTCCTCAGGGACACCCGGGTGTCGGATGTGGCTGCAGACACAGGGCTGAGATGGGGGGTGCAGGGGGGAGGCCGTGCCGAGGAAGGAAAGACTCAGAGGTCGCTGGACCTGGTCTCAGCTAAGGGGAACGGGGGAACGTGTGTGGGTACTGACACAGATAAGAGGAAAAGGAAAAAAAAAAAAGCCTATCTGGGGGGACCAATCCTGAACGTTTCACCTGACAGGGAGCCTGGGTCTCAGATTTTCAGCTGGTGGCGTCTCAGCGTTGCTGTCCCTGCTCTGAGCATCCACCATCCTTGTCGCTGGAGAGGGCCGTGGTCCCTGGGAGGGGGAGGGGGCTGGCCCCCTTTCAGATAGTGGGCCAGCTCCACCCCCGGGCCCTCCCCCGTCTCCTACAGCACAGACCGGTCCCCTCACAGGCCCTTGCCACCCTCCTGGGCCCGGGCAGCACTGCCTGTCCTCCTCTTCTGGCTGGCGAGGTGGTGGAACACCCTCCCCCGTGCTCTAGAGACCCTGCACTTCTTCGCTTGGTTGCCCTGACCCCCGTGGCCCTGTGAGCTGTGTCTTCCCTTGGTGGCAGAGGCTTAACACGGGGCCAGACACCCAGTGGACATCCAGAGTGTCAGTTCAGTGAATGAACGGGTAGGACGTGAACCCTGAAACAGGCTCCCGGGGCAGTTCAGTACGTCTAAGGGTGGAGCGGGTGCCACGAGAGGGGACACTTATCGCGTTGAAAATGGGGATGGGACTCGGATTTGGCCAGCATCCTCCATGCAGTCTCTGGAGGTCCCCGGAGGGTCGTGCCGGCTGCCTGGGTTGGCAGGGAGGAGCTGGGGAACAGGAGGGGAACATAACCCGCGTTATAAAATGCTTTAGCTACAAGGAGCTCAAATTTACCATCTAGCAGGAGGTCCTCCCCTGGGAGGTGGGTGGGACAAGGATCTCAGCACAGATGCAGAAACGGAGGCTCAGAGAGGTTACCTGACTTGCTCAAGGTACCCTTGTATCTAAAGGATGTGGGATCTTCCTGGACCGGGGCACGAACCCGTGTCCCCTGCGTCGGCAGGTGGACTCTCAACCACTGCGCCACCAGGGAAGCCCCTGACTGACCTCTTGATTGCAGCCTTCTGAGAGAAGCTGAAGCAGAGGACTCAGGTCAGCCGTTCCTGGACTTCAATATACAGACACTGTGAGATAATAAATACATGTCATTTTTTTTTAAGTCCCTAAGATTGTGATCATTTGTTATGTGGCAATAGGTAGCAAACACTGACATACGTCAAATACCATGAAAAACTATGGGAATCATATTATCCAGTTAAGTTAAAGATTAAGATACACTACTTTTAGTTTTAAACATCTTGAACGAAATCACAAAAACTGTCCTTTCAAAGATGTACGTAGTTAACTGTCTTTAAATAGTCCTCTGAGACAGACAGAATGTTCTTTGGTTGATGGAAACCACCGTTCATTAAATGAATGTTAAATAAGTTCAAGACATCAGGCCATAGCAAATTATTGATAAGTTATTTGGGCCAAATACCAACCCCCCCCCCGAAAACAACAAATTCTGGAATGAAAAAAAAAGTCTTAAAAGCATTTAAGTATGGCTATAACAGCAACAAATTATCAGGTCAAAACTGAAGTATAAACAAGTACCTAGAGATGTAAGCAGAATCTGGAAACAACTTTTGCCTTGAGGGCATTTGCTGATCCTGGAAAATCTGGACTTTCCTTTGACAGTCTCATGGGTTGGATGATAGAGGACAGGAATAAAAGTCCAAGCCCATGTAAGTTGGAAAGTCTAATAGAAAATTCCTCCCGCAATATGCTGGCATCACAAAGGGCTACATCCCTAGAGTAAGGGTGAACTTGATGTACAGTCATCCTACTGGGGATTAGAAATTGCATTCCCATTGTCTGGGTGGTCCAAGGAACCTTAAGCTTTGAACTTAGTTTAAGGCAGCTCTGGAGGTGCATAGCCCCTACACACCTGACAGAGCAAGCAAAATCCTCTTTGGAGAATGGTAGTTTGACCCCAGATCTTAAATTATTGCTATAAATATTTTTTCAAGTACAATGAGCAGCTCACAATAGAAGATAAACTGGCACCAAAAGAAAACAAGGTACCATGAGGAGAACCAGCATAAATAACAGATAATAGAAACAGATATACAAACACGTCGCTCTCCTCTCTGTCTGAATATTCCAAGTGTATCCCCACAAAAAGTATACTAAATACGCTTAAAGAAATAAAAGAGAAGCTTGAAAATATCTGCAGGAAATTTTCCAAAGTGACATAACAGATCTTAAAAGAACCAAACAGAACGTTTATGAATGAAACATACAGTAACCAAAAATTAAAAGTTCAGTGGCTGGAAATAACAGTCCATTAGACACAACTAAGTAGAAGAACAGGAAATTAGCCAGAAGAAATCATCTGGAATGAAACACAGGGAGACAAAACAATGGAAAATGGAGAAGAAAGGGTGAGCCATATAGAAGATAGAATAAGAGGGTCTAACATATGTATAGCTGGAGTCTCAGAAGGAGACGAGAGAATAGAAGAGAGACAATCTTTGAAGAAATAATAGTTAAGGAATTCCCAGAATTGGTAAGAGAGCCCAATCCACAGGTTCAAGTGTAACAGAATAAATCCCTAGGTGGATAAAGAAAACATATATCCACACTAGACACATCTTACTAAAACTGCAGAAAACCAGAGACAAAGAAAAAAAAAAAATCTTAGAAATCACCAGAGGGAGAAAAAACAGAGATGATCACACCAGTAATAATGGAATCTAGGAGGTAATCCAATATTTTCAATGTGCTGAAAGAAAATAACTGCTGATCTAGAATTCTATACAGTACAATTTTTTTTAGGAATAAGAGCAAAATTAAGACATTTTCAGATAAATAAGACCAGAGGAATTTTTCAATATTAGACCCATGTAGGGGAATTCTACAGGCTGACAGTAAAACAATCCCAGATGGAAGGACTGAGCTGCAATAATAGAGATCCACGCAGGTGAGTGAAAATATGGGTAAATGTAAATGAACATACACTGTATCAAACAAAAATACTAATTTGAAAGAAGAACTGGGAAACCGGACATATATAGCAATAGCACGCCAGCTGGAGGGGTAAGTGGAATTAAAGTGTTATAGGTTGTTATATTGTCTGGGAGTGGAATAAACATATTGTTCAACTTTACACTTTGATTAAGTAGTTAACTCTGCATGCTGTGATTTTCAGGGTAATCATGATAAAAATAGGGCTTATAACTTCCAAGGTGGTAGAGAGGGGAAAAAAAAAAGGAATGATAAAATTAATCAAGTCAAGTGATGCCCAGAAGAGAGAGAAAAACAAACTTAGAGCAGCCAAGACAAAAGAAAATCACAAAAGAAGTGGTAGATGTAAACTCAAATATGTTAGTAATCCCATTAGATGTAAATGCACTAAATGCTCCTGTAACAAAGGTTTTAAGTCGGTGTAAAGTAACTCTGTGTGGACCAGAGAGAGGAAACTAACTTACCCAAGTTCCCAGGGAGTCCGGGGGCAGGGGGCAGCACCCTGCTTCCTAGTCCTGTGTTCTTCCAGCCCTACCCAGTCCAATCAAACCCAGTCTCTCAGTACTGAGCAGCCCACTGCGTGCTGGGTGGTGTCAGAGTTTGGAACATACAGACGGGTGAAAACAAAGTTTCTATCCTTACTTATCCTAAACGAGGAACAAGTACGTTTCAGCAGGAATTCTTGGATACATCCTTTTTCTAGGGGTTTGGGGTCACCGCACAAGTTCATGGTGGTGGTGGTAGGGGTGAGGACAATTTTGAGGACACTTGTGAAGAAGGTCCCGCCTGTGAGCCCCGAATGTCCCCCGGAGTGGGACCTCAGGAACACAGGGGGGAGGATGGGAGGGGGCACTTTTCTCAATGGAAATTCATCAATGTGTTTCTGTCTGCCCCAGTTATCAACGTTGCTATTTCAGTGAGGAGCCGTGGAGCCTCCGCCGGGCTCCTGCCAGACGCTGGGGGTGGGGATGCAGGGCAGCGATACGGCGGGGTCCTCTCTGTCGTCAGAAAACATGAGCTCACGCCAGGGTTTCTGCAGGTCACCGAGATAGCACTGGCTCCCTGGAGACAGGCGTGACCCTCAGGTCGGCTCCTGGTCATTGAACTAAGTGGGCCCAGATAAGGGCCGGATAATGGTAGCCAAACTCCCACGGCCTGGGCAGGCTTCCCCCAGGGCCCTGAGGCCAGAGAGGGGGCAGGTCAGGGAGGGGCCAGCAGGAGGGGGTCCTCAGGAGATCCCACAGGGGCCCAGGCTTCCAGGGCTCAGGGCCTTACTGTTGGTCCGAGCCCCTGCCTCTAGGCCAAACAGTTGTTAGGACGCAGGGACGTGTGCTGGGCAGACCACTGGCCACAGTAACTCCTGGGAAGATGTCAAACTGGCAGCACTTCCTTCCCTGGACTTTTTCTTGTTTCATCGCAATTTGCTGTATCTGTTGGCAGATTTTAGCATGTGGGGAAGTAGTCTCGGGCATTTGTTACCGAGTCCAAGCTCGCTCTGCTCGCCGCTCGACAGGCCAAAAAATCGGAGACGAGGTGTCGAGGCAAGGGGGACCGAGAAGATGGCAGACTAAAGTCTCCAAATAAACCATCTTACCGGGGTTTGGATGTCAGTTTCTTTTATAGCACAGAGACGGGGAGGAGATGAGGAAGTTAAAGTTAAAAGGCCAGTACGTTTTGCAAATATCCTCTGGAATCGCCAGCCTCGGGGAGGGGATGTGTTAATTTCTTCTTTCTTGCTGCCAGCCACAGGTGGAACAGTGTCCGGATGCTTCCCTGAACATCTTTGGTTCAATATGCAGGCAGAGGGGCAGGGTTCCCCGAGGCAGGCCATTATGTATACACAGTATCTTTTCAGTGAACAAAAGCAGCGGAAAGCAAAGGTTAAAGTAAATGAACCAGATCCAGCATGTAGTCCGATTTGTCTCTTCCGTGTTCAGGGCCCTGCTGTGGATGGGGTGGGACGGTACCCGGGGTTAATCTGGGCGGTGGTTTCAGGAAAAGCCAAGGCCTGATCACGCTCCAAACATTTTCTCAACCTCTGTGCTCTGACCCTGAAGCCGCCACCGAGAAGGTTTCATCTCAGCTAAGCTTTCCTGGGACTCAAGCCACAGCCACTTCAAAAAGAAAATGATAAATAGAAACCCGTGTAACCACGATGGGAGATGGTCACGGCCCGGGCCTGCGAGTCGCTGGGGGCTGCTACACAGCACCTGGGGAGGGTGGGAGGTGGATTCGAGCCGGAAGGACCCCCCAGAGCTCATCACCTCTGGGATGGCGAACACCGGGCTGCAGGCGGCCAGTTCCCCTCTGTCCTCGTGCATTAGGGAATCTTTCCTTCCTCTGCCCAGAGCAGCCCCCAGGGAGCCTCTATCAAAGGACCGGAGTGCCTCAGGGAGAAGCAGCGATTTGCTACCACTGATTCTCGGGGTGGGGTGAGGAGGTGGTGAGGGGGGTTTGGCACCAAGGCCCAGGGACCCAACGTGCCTGCCCAGGTTGGCGCTGCTGAAAGCATTCTGCGCACCCCAGAGCTCACAGGCCTTCCGTCTAGGGAAAGAACTGAAAGAAATCATCGGAGGTCTCACTGCTTACGGTTGTGCCGCTCGGGTTTCTTACCTGTAGACAGCTTCCAACTGCAAACGAGAGTTGAAACTTGCGCAGAAGGAAATCCCAAGCCCGGCACTGAGAGCGGAGAAACCGGATCCCCATGACTGGAGCGCTAGCGACATCTACCGGAATTTGTAGGCAGTGCATGTGCGCCGGGCAACGAGTCGTCCCTTGATTCCAACAGTTTATAGTGTGTAAAAAAGTGTAAACGCATGCAATTCATATGTTATTCATGAATATAAGCACATGCAGAAAAAGTATAAAATATGCCTTCAAATGACAAGCATACCTTCAAGATAGAACTTACCTCTGGGGAGGGTAGAGATGGAGAGTGTGGTAAGGGTTTTAGCTCTATATGTAATAATTATTTTTTTCCTTTAAAGAAATCTGAAGCTGATATGAAAAAGTGCCAACATCAATTAAATCTTGGAGGAGGTAATAATGGAGTGTTTTTCTGCACTTATCTCTTCGTTTAATATAGGTTATAATAATAGTAATGATTATTATACAGTATATGTTTATTGTACTATATTATATAGTAAGGTTATATATTCACGGTGTATTGTATAATTACATGTATGTAAGGACAATAAAAAATAAGAATGTAAAATTTGGGGTCCAGGTTTTTGGCACTGATGGCAGCAGAGCAGCTTAAATAGCAAAAGTTGTTAATACTTGCTGGCTGATATTATTATAATTAACAGGTTTACCGCAGTTGATGCAAATAATTGAATAGCAACCAAAGACTCATGTATGGGCTAAAGATGAATGGCGCTCTTCAGTAGAGGTGACGAGATGAAGATGATACATGCATTTGCTGGTTTGATACTGGACAGACCCATTTCTTCGTTGTTGCTGAAGAATGGTCCAGTCTCCATAAGGAGATGTGGTGTAAAACGTCAGAATGTTACTGGCACCGAATCTGGGATTTGCACGTACGATCTCATGTAGGAGGCTGAAGGAGGTAGTTACCATTGACAGTCAGTACTATCTCCAGATTAACGTTGCAGCCTAGGGATGATCACAGACCACAGCTTCCCACAGTTGGGACTATTACCCAGAAGTCGCCTAACAAAGTCAGCAGGGCTGGGCTTCCCTGGTGGCGCAGTGGTTGAGAGTCCGCCTGCCGATGCAGGAGTAAACGGGTTCGTGCCCCGGTCCGGGAAGATCCCACATGCCGCGGAACCGCTGGGCCCGTGAGCCATGGCCGCTGAGCCTGCGCATCCGGAGCCTGTGCTCCGCAACGGAAGAGGCCACAACAGTGAGAGGCCCGCGTACCGCCAAAAAACGAAAACAAAAGCAAAACGAAAACAAAAACAATGTCAGCAGGGATCACCATATTTTGACAATTCAGGTTCACCTTCATAATTTTTTACATGTTTGGCTACCTCTTGTAGTTTATTTACACAGTATATTTTTATTTACATAAACTCACTTTTCACTACCAGAGATTTGAATGTGATTGGTCTGGTTGTGTCCTGAGATTTTTAAAATGTCCCCAGTTGATTCTCTTATAAGCCAACGTTGAAAACCACTCCTTCAAAGCAAGAAAGGGAAATCCCAAGTTTCTGGGGGTGAAGAGGGAATTGAAAGCCAGAGTGTTGGTGTGAAAGCTGGTGCTGTGGGCCCTGGAGTCTGGGTGGGTGGACTCTGACCAGGAAATGGATCTGATTGGCTAAAGGCTTGGGTTTCAACATTCTCACAGGGACAGGTGATGAGGCCCCAGGCCTGTGAAAAAGGGGAACTGGACTTGAGACCCCTGCTCAGTGAAAGGGGGGACTAGAAATCGCCTACCCACTGGTGAGGGAGACTTTGTGTGCCTGGGGCTCTAGGTGGGAAAACATCTCCCAGGATAACCCAAACTCCAGCTGAGAAATTCACTTAAAAATCAGTTCCCAGCAACTCAAGTATCCATCCATGGATGAATGGATAAACAAAATGTGGCATATACATACAGTGGAATATTATTCAGCCTTAAAAAAGAAAAAAATCTGTTTATTTATTTAAAAAATTGAGATATAATCTATGTATAACATTGTATTAGTTTTAGCTGTACAAGGAATGAAATTCTGACACGTGATACAATGTGGATGAACCTTGAAGGCATTACACTGAGTGAAATAAGTCAGTCACATAAAAGACAGATATTGTGCGATCCTACTTCTGTGAGGTACCTAGAGTAGTCAAATTCATAGAGACATAGAGTCAAACTAATAGAATGGTGTTTACCAGCAGCAGAGGGGAGGGGAGAGCAGGGAGTTAGTGTTTAATGGGGACAGAGCTTCAGTTTGGGATGATGAAAAAGTTCTGGGAGATGGATGGTGATGATGTCTTCACAACCATGTGAATGTACTTAATGCCATTAAACTGTACACTTAAAAATGATTAAAATGGTAAATTTTATATTATGTATACTTTACCATGATAAAAAAAAAATTGGTCCCAAGTTTATGGTATCCCTGGAGCATTTGGCAGAATGAAATAAAATTCTACTTGGAGGAACCATCCTCTTCTCAGAGTGTATTGGTTCCCACAGTAGAGTGGAGAGACAGGGTATGGGGTAGGGTGAATACTCACTGAAAATAGTTTCATAGTAATAAATTACAAAACACAGGAAAATCACCTACCTCAATAGAGAAACAGCAGGATTACCACCCAAGAGAGTGAGATAATGGGACAATCTAAAAGAAAATACATATCTTAGAGATGAAAGAAGAACTAGAAACCATTAAAACATACTATATACAGAAGAATAGCAGTTTAGATATGGCTAAAGAGAAAATTAGCAAATGAGAAAACAGGTCTGAGGAAATTTCAACAAATGAGGCCCAGAACAAAAAAGAGATGGAAAATATAAAAGTGAGTTTAAGAGGCATGAAAGATGGAATGAGAAGTTTAACTATAAATCTGAAGATGATGTTGGTGGTGCCCTGCGCTAGTCCCTGGACCCACCTGATTTAGAGCAGTGGTGGTGGATAATTCCAAGCCCAGTGCCAACATCCTTTCTCAACCATGTGCCACTTCTCTGTTCTGAACCTGGGCTTTCACCAACACTGCAAAAGTCTACTCAGTTTACACGTAAGCACAGGCTGGAAGTTTGAAGGTGTTAACACTTCCAGTAGCAGCCCTCAGTCAATGGAGGATGGGAGTAAGTAAATAAATGTCTCAATTAAACTGTCCTTTGTTGAAACAATTGGGGGTATATGCTATAAAGTTCTCTAAAGAATCTGCTGCAGGATTGAGTCCCAGTTGGTCACAGTGGTAACTAGTTCAATAATGCAGACGTTTTTGAATTTCCTGCTTCACTCTCCATACCTCACTATTTCTGGTCACTGAGATCACTTCCAGAATAAACTACTTGCACCTAAACTAAAGCACAAGGAGGGAATGCAAAAAATGCATTATTTGAAGAGGCAATATTGGAAGGGGTAGTATCTAAGAATTTTCCAGAATTAATGAAAGACAAGTAGCCTTAGATTCAATAAACACAGTCCTAAACAGGATTAAAAAATAAATTTAGGGCTTCCCTGGTGGCGCAGTGGTTAAGAATCTGCCTGCCAATGCAGGGGACCTGGTCCGGGAAGATCCCACATGCCACTGAGCAACTAAGCCTGTGCACCGCAACTACTGAGCCTGTGCTCTAGAGCCTGTGAGCCACAACTACTGAGCCCGTGTGCCACAACTACTGAAGCCTGCGTGCCTAGAGCCTGTGCTCCGCAACAAGAGAAGCCCATGCACCGCAACGAAGTGTAGCCTCCGCTCACCACAACTAGAGAAAGCCCACGCGCAGCACCAAAGAGCCAACGCAGCCAAAAAAAAGAAAATAACTTTTGCACAGTGAAGGAAACTATTAACAGTTGAAAAGGTAGCCTACTGAATGGGAGAAGATCTTTGCAAATCATATATTTCATAAGGGGTTGATATTCAAAATATACAAAGAAGTCATACAACTCTATAGAAAATAACCCCAAACAACCCAACTAAAAACTGAGCAGAGTACCTGAATAGACATTTTTCCAAAGAAGACATACAGATGGCCAACAGACACATAGAAAGGTGCTCAACATCACTTATTATCAGGGAAATGCAGATCAAAACAACGAGATACCACTTCACACCTGTCAGAATGGCTATCATCAAAAAGACAACAAATAACAAGTGTTGACAAGGATGTGGAGAAAAAGGGAACGTTTGTGCACTGTTGGTGGGATTGTAAATTGGTATAGTCACTACGGAAAACAGTATGGAGTTTCCTCCAAAAGTTAAAAATATAACTACTAAAAAAAATATATATATACATATAACTACTGTATGATCTAGTAATCCCACTTCTAGGTACTTACGCAGCGAAAACAAAAACATTAATTTGAAAAGATATATGTACTCCAATGTTTATTGCAGCATTATTTACAATAACTAAGATATGGAAGCAACCTCAGTGTCTATTGATAGATGAACGAATAAAGAAGATGTGGTACACACACACGCACATATATGCGCGATGGAGTATTACTCAGCCATAAAAAATGAAACCTTGCCATTTGCAACAACATGAATGGATCCAGAGGATATTATGCTGAGTGAAATAAGTCAGACAGAGAAGGGCAAATACCACATTATCTCACTTACATGTGGAATCTAAAAAACAAAACAAAGAAACAAAACAAAAAGACTCATAGATACAGAAAATAAACAGGTGGTTGTCAGAAGGGAGGGTAGTGGGTGGTGTGTGTGAAAGAGGTGTAGGGGAATAAGAGGTACAAACCTCGAGTTACATAATAAATAAGTCATAGGGATGTTAATATACAGCATAAGGAATATGGCCATTAATATTGTAATACCAGGACTTCCCTGGTGGAGCAGTGGTTAAGAATCTGCCTGCCAATGCAGGAGACACGGGTTCGAGCCCTGGTCCGGGAAGATCCCACATGCTGCAGAGCAACTAAGCCCGTGCACCACAACTACTGAGCCCGTATGCCTAGAGCCCATGCTCCGCAACAAGAGAAGCCACTGCAATAAGAAGCCCATACACTGCAACGAAGTGTAGCCCCTGCTCACTGCAACTAGAGAAAACCCGCGCATTTTGTATGAGGACAGAGGATTACCAGACTCATTGCGGTGATCATTTCATAATATATGCAAATGTCAAATCATTATGTAGTACACCAAAAGCCAACATAATACTGCACATCAACGATATATCAATTAAAAAAAATGATAACAATACCTATATCTTCATCCTTTCACCAAAACCGGTTGTTTTCATCTTTTCAATGTTTTCCCTGACGCTGTTTCTCACTACTCTCCCACTTCTCCATCCCTTTGTGCCATCGGCCTCTCTTCCGACACACCAAACACAGACACACTTCAGAGACTCATACTTTGTATTCAAGTCATAAAAGCACACAAACGTAATCCATATGGTCAGAAGTCATGGAGTGAAAATCACTCAAACAGGCATCCACGGAAATTTGTCAAATCACACACACACGTCTTCACACACAAACGCAATCTTCTTTCCAGTCAAGATAAGACTATTGGTGGGAAAAGTGCCGCAAACTATCTCATTTCCCCATGTGGGCGTCCCAGATAAGTGGCCTCCCACATCTGGACAATAATACTCCAGCTGACAGCTTCTCTGCAGCCCTCAGCCCGCCCGTCCTGAGAAGCCACCGTCGTCACGGCTGTGCCTGCGGCTGGGTTGGGCCAGCAGCTCTGAGCAATGAGCGGGCGGACAGCAATGAGGACCTAGGAGCAGGGGTCACAGCCACGACTGCGGCGTGGCTGGGGATGCCCGGGTGCCCAGCATCACCTGGGAATGGCAGCAGCCAATCGGAGTAATGAGAGTAACCCCAGGGGCCCACATTATCACTGTGGCCTGGAAGGGAGGATGCAAAGTGGCCAAGCTTGAGGGGTGCGTCCAACAGGTGTGTGAACCTTCCTCCGCTCTGTCTACCAGGCACTCTGGGTGGGATGGCCCTGGTAACAAGACTCCCTCTGCTGCCAACATTCTCTCCTTTCCCAGCCCTGTCAGCCTCTACGCTGCGGCTTCTGCAATAGGTTACTGAGTGCCAGGGACTCTGCTCGTCCTAAAGGAAACGGAACACAGTTAAGTGCTCACTTCTGCCCTCAAGTACCTCATGGTCTGGAGATGTGTCTCAGATCCCTCTGGCATTATAATTATTTTATAATCCTAGACCATGTCTCCCTGCCCCGTGTTCCTTGCTGCTGTGTCCAACGTTCATGGTCTCGGTGCCACTGATAGATCAGCTGCTCACAATGCCTGTTTTGAGTCCTTACTGCTATTTGTGAAGTAAAAGCCTGGAGACGGGCACATGGGAGACCAGCAGCGACGAACCTGAGGCCAGAGGAATACACGGCTCCACCTCCCCGCATCCAGGGCTCAGAAGGAGAAGCTGGAGCTGGAGAGACTCTGCTTGGAAGCCTGGAGATGTTGTCAGGCTGTGCAGAGCGTGAAGGTGGCCCGTCCTGATGATGTCTGGTCCTCCCACTTGGGCGGGAGGGGCAGGGCTCCTCACATCTGCTACAGGTGAGAAACTGAAGCCTGCAAAGGTTAAATGACTTGCCCCAGGCGGCACAGCTGGGAAGGGAAGAACCCACGTCTCTGGACTTGAGGAATGCGGGCCCAGCCACTGGTCACATCCACGGGAGCTTGGCAAGCGCCCTCTCGGTGGACGAGGTGGGGGTATCCCTTGTGTTCTCCTGGGGCCCAGGCCCCTGTGTGCATCCTTAGGGAGACGGGAGACAGAGAAAGTCACATTTATGCCCTGCTCAGCCCCCAACATGAGCCTCCAGGTGTAATAAGGTTAAGAAGGGGAAATTAGACATTAAGGGCGGGCTTGAGGGGTTTATGGGCTGGGTGTGTGTATAAGCCTAATATTCCCAGCACTAGTTGATGAAGCTGCTGGCTTTTTCCTTAGAAATAGTCTGAGCCTTTTTTTCTCCAGTCAGATTGAAACCCCAAACCCTCAGACTTTTTTACTTGCTGATTTACCGCACATCGGCCTCCTGACCCCAGTGACAGCCGTGTGACGGGGCCCTGAGCTTGGATGTGAGGGCCACAACTTGCGCAAGTCCAAGCACAGCCTGTCTAGACTGGGAAGAGTCATACACTGGGGTCCACGGCGGAATTCTATAAAAGAATCTAGGGTTAAATATCAAACAGCGGGAAAACACAATGCCAAACTCGGCCAGAAGCAGGAGTGAAGCTTTAATGTGGAGCTGGGATTAGGAGCTGGGTCAAGAAGAGGTTTGGAAGCAGAAGGGAGGGTCAGGGAGAAGAACTGCAGTATTTGGGGGTCATGGTTTTAACGTGTTTTGAACCGTGGAGTCCGATCTCCCCCCAAAAAAGGTTGTTTCAATTTTCACTGCTCCCAGCAAGGGGTGACAGTTCCTGTTGACCAGCACTCTTGCCCATACGGTCAGTCCCTTACATACGAACGAGTTCCCTTCCAAGAGTGAGTTCTTAAGTCCAATTTGTTTGTAAGTCCCACAAAGTTAACCTAGGTACCCAACTAACACAAGCGGCTATATAGTACTGTACTGTAATAGGTTTATAATACTTTTCACACAAAAAATACATTAAAAAAACACAAAAAATAAACATTTTTAATGTTTAAAACTGTTATAATTGTTTCTCTTACAATACAGTACCTTGAAAAGTACAGTAGTACCAGGTACATCACTGCTGCTTTTACTCTTGCTTCCAGACATCCTGGGTTTCAAATAAAGATACTGTACTACTGTACTCTATAGAGTCCTGTACAGTAAAGTACACAAAAGCACAACCACTTGTAGAGGAGGCACGCCCCGTGACACTGTACACCAGTCACGTGAGCTAACTTAGGTGATGGCATGTGAGTGCACGTTCGCATCTTTGAAAGCTCGCAACTTGAAGGTTCGTATGTAGGGGACTTGCTGTACTTGATATTACAACTAAAAAAATGGGATCTCATGAGACTATAGTCCTGGAGGGTCTTACTGTCTGGGGGAATTTAAGTGCCCAGCACGTGGAAGACCCTCAGTAAGTATTAGCAATTCACGGTTATCACCCGGATGGGGGGGAGGGTTTGTGGGCCTGGGAGGGGAATCTGGAGGCCAAGCCTTAGGTGTCCTGGCCCCGCCATCCCTAAAGGAGGGAGCGAGCCTCTTCCCTGGGGGCAGCCGGACAGATACAGGCCTGCTCTTTAGAACCAGAACCAGAAGGTCCAGATCCTATTCTCGAACCAGCTGTGTGACCTTGGGCAAGTCACTGGCTCTCTCCTTTCTCAATGTTCTTGAGCACAAGATAGAGACGGAAAAACCACGTTTCCAATACGTGGAGCTGTTGTCGGGGAGATGAGGTGCATTCAATTCAGGTAGGGAAAGATAAAAGTCTCACAAAAATGCAGGAAGCTATCGGAGGTATTAAGAGGGAAATGGGCAACAATGTGAGATCTGGGTGGCACGTGGGATGAGAAATACTGTTCTAGGCCCCTTGTGCTCCCTGACCATCTGCCCTGCATCCAACCTCTAGGAGGGAGGTGCAGGGTTTACCTGGGAGATGACTCCTGGCCAAGAAGGGACACTCAGAGTCTGCCCAAACGTTCGTGAGAGTCGACTGGCCTGGTGCTTCCAGAAGGGCACAGGGAGCGAGCAGAAGGGAGAGAGAGGCCCTGGGATGTGTACGGGTGGCACATTCTCCATCACCGGCACCTCACCCGTGTGGGGCGGGGGAAGGCACGGTGCAGTTCTCCCCTCATGTGTGACAAACGTCCCCTTCTCCATCTAGCGATTCCTGAAGTCAGGAGGTGGCTGAAGTGCCCAGGCACCGGGAATCACTGTGTGTCCTGGTCTCGGGGGAGAGGTTGGAGCCCTGTGATCCAGCAAGAGGGGGGCCCGGGGGCCCCTGGGGGGGACTTATAGAACCCTCATTTGTACACCTGAAGGTGGTGCAGGCAGACTGTTGGGGGCTGAGGGAGCCCGGCAGGGGCAGACCACCATCTCTCAGAGACAGGGGACGAAAAGAACATGTTTCTTGAGTGTTTGCTGCCCGCCGGGCATGAAGTACTAATGTATTAGTCTATTTGGTCCTTGCAACATGCTCTGAGGAGTAACAGTTACACTCCCATTTTACAGATGTGGCAACTGGGGTTTCAGGGAACTGTCTCTACTTCAGAGCACATGGCCGTGGGAAGCCCAGTTCCAGGCCTGTCCTCCGGGGGTGACAAGGCGAGCCCCACCTGGCCGGGGCAGAAACCAGCCCTTGCAGTGCTGGACCAGACTGGAAACTGACCCCAGCTGTGAAGCCAGCAGAGCAGTGACACGGCCGTTCCCCTGGGCTCCCCCAGCTCCCCACAGCTCTCTCCATAGCCCCACACGACACCGGAGGAGGACAGTGGATGCTGAGCCTGCACTGTGCCGGAGACTTTAATTCCTGAGCTGGATGAATGCCGCGCTGGGCTGGACTGAGACGGCCAACAGGGATGGAAATAAATGGCCTGGGTTGTGGGGACCTGGGAGCAAGCACGGACTTTTATTTCAGGGGACAAGGGGAGACTCCCTCTGCCCTTCTGTGCCTGGCTAAGTGGTGGCTCTGTTTGCAGCTGGCCTTGTTCCCAAGTGCAGCTTGGAGGGGGGTGGAAGCTGAGCTAGGAGAGGCGGCCATGTGCCCTGATGGCCGGGGCAGCAGGAACCCCCAGAAAAAGGCCGGGGCCACGCGGATTTGAAGGCTGCGGCTGACAGTCCGCAGAGGCCCAGCCTGTGCCAAAGTAACCAGAGCTCGGGCTGTCCTTTGCCTCCAGGCTCCCTCCCCTCTCCGGTCCCAGGGAGGCCGAGCTGATAGGAGCTGGGTTCTGCCATGAAGTCATCTGTTTTGGTGCCAGGGAAGGGAAGGGCTGGGGGAGCAGGCCGAGGGGCCACAGGGCCCCTGCTCTGTCTGCCTTCCCCAGGCTGGCGCCACGGGTTGGAAAGCCTGAGTCTTATCTAGGCAGTGCCCGCTGCGGGGAGGCGATGGTGGGTGGGAATGGGGGCCCTAGGAGGGCGGGGGGCCCGGTGGGAAGGCCTGTGTATTGTCAGCAAATCTGGAAGAGAAAATGAGAGTTTGGTGGAAATGTCAGGGATCGGGGCATTTGTAGGTCTCTGCAAAGTTTGTCTAGCTGATACCGGGAATGATTCAATCGGGATCTGATGTAAGCACTCCTTTGACCATGTGCCACTCTACAGAAGAAGGAAAGAACCTAAAGGACATTCCAAAGTGCCGAGGTCGCCGGGAAGCGGTGGACCAATCCAGCTCTCTGAGAGGGGGAGGGGCGTCCTGGAGAGACGGTGCTGGAAGTTACCTCCTCGTGCCTAAATGAAGCAACAGAGGATATTGCAGGGCAAAGTAACAAGGGTGACAGAAGTGTGAGCCCACTCAGGGCAAGGGCACCCATGGGCGTAAGACCCAACCAACCAAACATCAAGAAATCAAGACCAGGAGAATGACCATCTGTGCCCCAGGGTCCAGGGCCCAGGCACAGTGAAGGATGTGTCTCTTAGGGGACAGAGGCCGGAGACAAGCCCTGGACGGAGGTGGACAAAAGCAGGCGGAGCCTTGGAAGCAGAAGCAAAGAGCCTCAGAGGAACACTCACCATGTCAGCCATTATTCTTGATTAGTGGAGCATGAGGGAAACTGAGTCCAGCGCTGGGTGGGTCTCTTGGACTGGACTGAAGGCCCATCTTGGGTTGCTTCTCCAGACAGAGAAAAACGTTGTGCTCTTCCTCAAGCATGGGATACGATGCGCATGTACTCAGGGGAGGGGTCAGAAACAGAGGGAAGCTGAAAGCCCGGAACCCAGGGCCTCACACCCTCTGATGTGGTCTGTGTCCGCCCCCCCAGATTCACATGTTGAAATCCCAACCCCCAAAGGTGATGGTGTTAGAAGGAGTGGCCTTTGAGAGGTGCTTAGTTATGAGGGTGGAGCCCCCAGGAGGGGGGTTAGTGCCCTTACAAGGGACCGCAGAGAGCTCCTTAGCCCCTCTACCATGTGAGGACACAGCAAGAAGGTTGTGAGTTAGGAAGCGGGCTCTCACCAGACACCCAGTCTGCTGGCACCTTGATCTTGAACTTCCAGCCTCCAGAACTGTGAGCAGTGAATTTCTGCTGTTTGTAAGCCACCCAATCTGCGGTATCTTGTTAGAGCAGCCGGTATAGGCTAAGATGTCAAGCTGATGCCCTTAGCCCTGGGCTGGGCCTGGGACAGCACAGCCTCACCAGGACACCAGGAAGGGTGGGGCCCCAGGAGCTGGTTCTGTGCTCCCTGTGGACCACCCAGATCCAGAGCTGGCTGCTCTGTGTTAGTATGTAGAGCACAGCAGGAGAGGGAGCCCATCCCTGATACGCCCCTGAGCCCGCTGCAGAGCCCACTTGACAGTTACAGACCAGGTGCCCCTGGGGCCGCTGGAGGAGGTGGTGCCACCAGTGCCCAAGTGCCAGGCATCCTGCTAAGGTGTGGCTGGTAAGCAGTGGAAGGGCGAGCCTTTAGGCGAGGCTCGGGGCAGTGCTCTCAGGTGTGGCCCTAAAGCTGTCTTTACCTTTTTCAGCTGCTCTTGACTAGTTGCAGCTGATGTGCTCTTTAAGTGATACCTAGCCAGCTGACAGTGACTATTCTCAAATTAGAGCTCCATCATTGTTTTGAAACACACCTTCAAAAGTCAGAGCATCATTCTCTTGGAATGTTTCCTATGGAGTCAAAAACCTCCGCCGCCCGCCCGAGTGGGAAAAGCAGGTAAGCCGCGCCCCCTGGTGGTGATTTTTGACTCCATAGGAAACATTCCAAAAGAATGATTTTGGATTTTTTGTTCAACTAGTTGAACATTATATTGTGAAATAAAAGGAAGAAGTATACTGAAGTATAAAAATGGATATGAAAAATACATATTCAGAGAACTTCAAAGGTCATATTAAAATTAGAACTATTATATAAGAAAACACTGATGTACCTTGGAACATGCCTCTTCTCACCTCTTGTGAAACAGAATCTGGGTACAGATCTGACCCGTGTCATTGATTCTTATTATCAACAAATAGATACCACATCTATTGACTCATACCATGACACGGTGCCAACCGCATGAACTTATGTATGGCCTCTTGAGTGATTATTATTTTCCATTTACATATGAGTAACTGAGGTTCAATGCTTTTCCTAATATCACTCAGCTAGTAGGTGACACTTGGGCCTGACGCAGGGAGGCTGCATCTGAGTCTATAACACTTCAGTGCTGTTCTCGTCACTGACTCTCTATTACATTTGCTCTGCCTTCCCCTTTTCCCCCCAAATTAATTTCTTTCCTTTCATATACATTTTAACGTACAATTAAAAAAACTTCACCTCCAATTGATACATCTTATCAATTTATATTTGCTAATGATTTCCATGTCTTAAACAGTCAGAAATTGACTTTCGTTACAAAACTGGAATACTCTCCCCTTCCAATCCCCTTTCCCCTCCCCGCAAAAAAATTCCCCCCAAACCCCAAAACCAAACAACGTACAATTTCATTTCTCTGGTTCTTACTGTGTGATGTGAGGTTATATCCAAGTTCACACTCTTCCAGTTTTCTGTCCCACTCTTTCAAAAGTTGTTGAATGTTGCCTCCTACAGGTGGAAAAGTGGCGAGAGGGGTCGTCTGGGCTCTGCAAAGACCGCCGCCCACGGGGATGGGAGAAGCGCGCACACCTCAGCCGCAGTCCGAGCGGGAAAAGCAGGTAGGCAGCGCTCCCTGGTGGTGAGAACAGGCTCTACCTGCTCGCCCGCCGAGGGGTGGGGATGGGGTGGGCGGGGTCTTCCCGCCCACGGGGATGGGAGAAGCGCGCACACTTCAGCCGCCCGTCCGAGAGGGAAAAGCAGGTAGGCAGCGCTCCCTGGTGGTGAGAACAGGCTCTACCTGCTCGCCCGCCGAGGGGTGGGGATGGGGTGGGCGGGGTCTTCCCGCCCACGGTCACTCACCTGCTCAGAGCAAAAGCTCTTAGGGGCTTTTCAGCGACTCGAGTCCCTTTTGGACCATCATCGGATGCATTTAATTTCGGTCCAATTTATTTCTAGTCCTACACAAGTTGGCACGCATCAATTTTCCCAAACAGGCACGGTTAAAAAGATTTAAAAAATGTAAATGGTGGCCCATCATTTTGACCAGCTCCTTCCCTAAATGCACGTGGTGTGGAGCAGGGAGCACGGGGCTGCCTCTCAGAGACCTGGGGCCTTTCCTGGGTTCTGGCCTCACTAGTGGCTTCCCTTCCCCTCTCTGGGCCTCCGTTTTCTCATCTGTGGTGATGATTTCTAAGGGCCTTTCCAGACCCAGGCATCGGTGCGTGAGTGTTTTCAGACAAGAGGGGGCTTCCTCACTGGCCTGTGCTTGGGTCAGACCCAGCAGGGCAAGAGCCTCAGCCCGCTCTGCTCCCTCCCCCAACCCACGGTTAGGACACTAATGGCTGTGGTCCTTGGCTTAAATTTTCATGTGGGGTCTGACTCTCACTTGCTGTGTGGCTGGGACCCTCGTTTCTGTAAACTGTCATGTTCTGTAAACAGAGCCCTCTGGAAAGTGGACAGCATTGCGGAGAAATCACTGCACAGAGGGGGCTCTGCTTCCATTCATCGATTGTGCTTTTGATCGAATGCTGACTCTATGCCCAGTATCGCGCTGACCATGAGGACCTTAAAGGACACGAAGGAGCTGGTTGTTAAGCTGGACGTTGGAGAAGACGTCCTGCGGTGGTCAGCGGGTGCTCCCGGTGGACTCTTAAGTCGGAAGGCTGCGGAGGGAGCAAAACAGGCAGAGTCTGCCGCCTGGTGGCAGGAAAGAGTACTGCCCCATACGGGGTGCTCTGTGCAGCTACCCCCGAACAAGCAGGACAGAAAGGGAAGAGCTGGCTGGCCACGCGTCTGGTACAGAGAGCAGAAGGAACTGTTCCATAAATGAAGTTGTTTTTGCCTTGGTACGGATTGATTTCCTTCAGCCTCGTGATCTATTGATATTTAGACTTGGTCTGTAGGACAGGTCACGATTATTTATTTAATCATAACGAGAGGTGATAAGCAAGTAAGGTACATCCTCCGGGACCTGGTCCAGGGTGACAACTCAACTGTTCATTGTTTTAAAAAGGAACAATTTAATAGCATTTTGTGGCGCTCATTTTTCCCCCACATCCCCTCTCATCTTCCCCGTATCAAGTTTGCGTATATGAACATTACAATACTCCGAGGAATAGGCGACACAGTGGAAGTTAGGAGACCCAAGCTCTTGTCTGGGCTCCGTCATTAACTTAGTGATGTCCTCATGGCTTAGCTATGGTGGCAGGGCTGTCCAGCTCGATTTTAAAGCAGATAAAGATCATTTCATTACTGTCGACATATTTGTCAACTCAAATGTTTTATAAGTCCTACAAATCAATAAAAAAATGACAAACAGCCCGATAAAAGATTGGCCAGAGGTATGAACAGGCGCTTCATAACTCAGGCTCTCCAGGTGGCCAATAAGTATGTGAAAGATGCTCAGCATTATGCTTATTAAAGACATGCAAATTAAAATAACAAAGAGACGGTAGACACGTCCACCAGAACGGTGAGAATGTAAAGACTGACAATGCTAAGTGTTTGTGAAGATGCAGGGCAACCTAAACTCTCACACGTTGCTGATGGGAGTTAAACTGGCACAGCCAATTTGGAAACTGTCAGTATTCATGAAGAAATTGGTATATAAATACACTGTGGTACCTGCACAGTAATAAAAAAGCACAGACTACTGTTACATGTAGCATAGTGGATGGATTTTATAAACATTGTGTTGAATGAAAGTCAGGCACATAAGACTGCACACAGTATGAGTCCATTTACATGAAGTTCAACCATAGACAAAACTAACTGATGGTAAAAGAAGGGGTTATTGACTGAGAAGGGGCAAGAGAGAATCTTCTGGAGGTGGTGGAAATATCCTATATCTTGATCTGGGTGTGGTTACATAGGTTGCGTGCTACGTATGCACACTTATGTATATATGTACATACACACATGTATGTATGTATGTACATATACATATATATTAATGTGTCCCTACACCCTTCCTTCAAAGCAATTACCATTTTTGTGATTTTTTTGGTAACTGAGTAGATAATTTCACCAAAATATATTTTATTAGTACAAGGCAATAGTAATTTTCACTTCAACTTTGTGAGAACTGGTGAAGTCATATAAGCTCCATTAAAATGTTTGGGGGAATAGATTTTTATAAAGACAATTTTACTATGATTTTCCTATAGAATCTAATGATTAAGGCAACATTTTAAAATGATAACCCAGTAAACATTTAGAAAGATATGAAGTAATCATTTTGTGATTATTGATTTGCTTGCTTTTTTATTTATTTACTTTTGGTTTATCACTGCTAGTATGTTATAAATTCAAAGAGGATGGTGATCACAACCCTTTGTGTGTGTGTGCCTATTCACATAGTAGCCAAGAATTTTATTTTTGTTAGATGAATAAATGAATACAAAAAACGAATGAAGACACGAATGAGTTTTTGTATTTTGGGATGCTTCGTTCTTGCCCTGGAAGGAGTAAACATGACTCAGAATTGCATAGAATGGTCAGGAATAGCGTTTATAAGGAAGGTTTTTTTTTTTTAAATTTATTTATTTATTTATTTATTTATGGCTGTGTTGGGTCTTCGTTTCTGTGCGAGGGCTTTCTCTAGTTGCGGCGAGCGGGGGCCACTCTTCATCATGGTGTGCGGGCCTCTCACTGTCGCGGCCTCTCTTGTTGCGGAGCACAAGCTCCAGACGTGCAGGCTCAGTAGTTGTGGCCCACGGGCCTAGTTGCTCCGCGGCATGTGGGATCTTCCCAGACCAGGGCTCGAACCCGTGTCCCCTGCATTGGCAGGCAGATTCTCAACCACTGCGCCACCAGGGAAGCCCAGGAAGATTTTTTGAATCAATGTAACTATCACTTATTAAACATCTAATATATGTCAGGCCCTGTGTCTTGAAAATGTCTCATTTAAACTTAATAAAATCCCTTGAGATAAATATTATTTTTTTGACATTTAAATGTTTTTAATCCCAAATTGACATTTTCAGTACACATGAAGCATTTGTCCGTGCTTTAGTATTGTGGCACTTGAACTTTTTCTTTGCTGAATAGTTCTGACTCCATTGCACCCTAATAATTTTTTTTTCTTAACTAGGAGGAGAAGCTGAGGTTTGGAGTTCAGTGACTGGTCCAAAGTCACACTGATGGATAAAGAAGGAAGGTATATGGGGCGACTTGGGGACCTTGCTTCTTCTTGCTGTTGTCCTCTACCCTCTTGACCATGTGATCCCTGACATAGCCCTGGGGTAGAAGTCCAGAAGCCTTGCTCACTCAGCCAGTAGTGAGAGGAGGGGCTCCAAGGGCAGTGCTGGGGCTCCACCTCCACGTCCCCCACAGGCTAGCGCAGTGCCTGGCGCATAGCAGGTCAACAACAGATATTCGAGGAGCGAATGAAAAAGCAGCGGTGATACTGATAGATACCATGAAATGTTTCCATTCGTGTACTTATTCATCTATCATGAATACATGTAGATTATAAGCCCCTTGAGGGCAGACACCCTGGCCCAGGCTCTCTGGCCCTCGGCACTTCCCGTGGCTTCCACAGTCGGCCAAGGGGCTGAAACATCCCCTGGAGCAGAGCTTGGCCAACCAAGCCCTGTGGGTGGAATCCTACCCACTGCTTGTTTTTATAAATAAAGTTTTATTGAAACATGCTGCTTTCACACTGCAAAGGCAGAGCTGAGTAGCTGTGACAGGGATCACATGGACCTAAAGCTTATACATTTACTTATTTTTTATTTTTGGCTGCGTTGGGTCATTGTTGTGGTGCACGGGCTTCTCACTGCAGTGGCTTCTCTTGTTACGGAGCACGGGCTCTAGGTGCGCGGGCTTCAGTAGTTGTGGCAACCAGGCTCTAGAGCGCAGGCTCAGTAGTTGTGGCACATGGGCTTAGTTTCTCTGCGGCATGTGGGATCTTCCCGGACCAGGGCTCGAACCCGCGTCCCCTGCATTGGCAGGCGGATTCTTAACCACTGCGCCACCACGGAAGCCCGGACGTAAAGCTTAATACGTATATTCTCTGACCCTTCCAGAAAAAGTGTGTTGAGTCTTGAAGTTGAGATTCCCTTTATGGAGTCAATTGCCTTGGACACTCTGCTGAAAGTGAGGCAGTAGGTGGTCTAGCAAAGGAGAAGGAAGGTGACAGCAAAGAGAAAGATGGAAGGTTTCAAATACGAACATCCTCTGCCTCATAATTTGTTCATTACTGCCCTGAACGTACACTCATAACAGAAGGCAAGGATCCCAGGAGTGGAGTATGGGGCGCAGATGTTCCCTGGGCCTGGCCTGTGGCGCCCTGTTTTCCTGGGGGAGGTTTCAGGCTTGACCTGCCCCCCACCCCACTCCCCGCCAAGAGCTTCTTGCCTTCTGCCAGGGTGGCAGAGTCTGGATCCGGAAAGATCTCAACAGACTGGCGTTGAGAGGCCAAATCTAACAAAACAAAGGCAAACTGGAATAAATGTAAGTTTGTGCCCTTAGATTAAAAAAAAAAAATCCCTGATTGGCTCAGTGGTTAAGAATCCACCTGCCAATGCAGGGGACACGGGTTTGAACTTTGGTCCGGGAAGATCCCACATGCTGCAGAGCAACTAAGCCCATGTGCCACAACTACTGAGCCTGCAAGCCACAACTACTGAACCCACGTGCCACAAGTACTGAAGCCCGCGCACCTACAGCCCATGCTCTGCAACAGAGAAGCCACCGCAATGAGAAGCCCGTGCACCGCAACAAAGAGTAGCCCCCGCTCGCCGCAACGAGAGAAAGGCCGCGCACAGCAACGAAGACCCAACGCAGCCAAATTTAAGAAAAAAAAAAATCAGTGACACAAGTATCCGTTTTGGGAGGATTAATTACAGCATCAGAGAAAAAGAAAAAGTGCCTCCTGTAGATGGAGCATTCAAACTGGTGGTCACCGATTCTTGCAAAGGGAATTTGGTTCCAGGCTGCATTCATGGGATTTTGGAATCTAGAATCAGGGAGGGGAGGCTGCTGGTGTCTCTATGCTGGCCAGAGCAGGCCTGAAAAACTGTGCCTGGGACACCGAGCTTTAGAGCAGAGCAGAGGTTCACAGGGCTCCGACCCATGTCCTGTGGCTCAGAGCAAGTGAGCTGAGCAAAATAGTAAAAATGGTGATGGATAAACAAAACAAGACAAAAGCAACTCAAACTTGTGTAAATCTTTCAAAGGCTTGCACGTGCAGTATCTTGGTCAATACTCACAAGTGTGTGTGCTGTGTATTATCCCTATTTTATAGCTGAGGAAACTGAGGTTTCAGAGAGGTTACCTGAGTTGCCCAAGGTGGCAGAGTTGGTATAACTAACATTCAAGCTTTTGTTCTCTTTTGCTGGTCAGGATTCCATGCCAGGTACAGAGCCGGGAGGGAGCACAGCAAAGGTGAGGGCAACTTAGGGCTTTCAAGGTTGAGGCTCTCAAATCTGGGTGATCTCAGTGGTTGCAGTGGGCCGGGGGGAGACGTCAGCAGCTGGGGCACAGAGAAAAAGAACATTATTCTAGACAGAGAGGGGTGGGGGTTGACAGGGAGCATTTTAGGAAATCTACAGGCTAGGAGATGGGAGCTGTGGATCTAGGGCAATAGGAGTGGTAGCCCCTCCCTGTCCCCCGAAGTGTTTTATCATTGGCATTGTTTAGAATTGCTGGCATGTGGTGATAATAGAGAGTAGACTGGCTGTTAGTTGGCTTTATAATTGTTTTTATTTATTTTTGTTTTTTGATGTGGACCATTTTTAAAGTCTCTATTGATTTGTTACAATATTGCTTCTGTTTTATGTTTTGGTTTTTTGGCCGCAAGGCATGTGGGATCTTAGCTCCCTGACCAGGCATTGAACCTGCATCCCCTGCATTGGAAGGCGAAGTCTTAACCACTGGACCGCCAGGGAAGTCCCTATGATCATTTTTAAATCCTCTTCAGACAGTGCACCCTCCCCTTAATGCCTGCTGAGGGGATGTGTCCACTGCCTCTCTGCCCTTGGTAGGACGCTGCCCAAGGGACACTCCGTGTGTCTGTGATGCCAGCAAGCTAGTCATGAACAGTAGCATCTGCTACTGTCTCCAGGCTGCTTTCTAGACTGGCACCCTCCTCCATAGGAAGAACCATGGTACATCCAGCCCACCCTTCCTAGTGCAAAGAGTTGAAGTGATGTGTCCAGGGTCATAGAGATGGTTAGTGTATGAGTGGGGAAAATCCCAGCTTCCGGGCTCCCAGGCCAGGACTTCGTGTGCAAATCGTGTGGTTTCCTAGTAGGCAGATGGTGAGGGTGGGGTGTGGCCATGGCTGGGGGAGACGTGCTGGCTGTGGGAGTATCTATCTCCCCAGCAGCTGGACCACAAGGCTGTCCTCTCCAGCAGTGGGTACCTCTAGGAATAAATCATTCTGTTAGTGAGTTGTAGGGGCTTCTGGGGGCTGCTACCCTGATCTACTGCCCTGTTGCAGTGAGAAGAGAACTTGACAGAAATCAGGGGGCAATGGGCCAGCTCCAACACTAATAGCAGCAGCAACAATAACTAATCTGAAAAAAAAAATTAGTCCCTATTGAGTGCTTACCTAGGGGTTAATAATTATCCAGTGTTACTGTGTGCCAGGCTCTGTCTTAAGAACTTTTTAGCTTACTCAAGTCCCCAACCATCCTATGGAGTAACTTCTCTTATTATTCCAATCTCTTCTCCTCCCCTTCCTCCTCCCCCTCCCCCTCCCCCTCTCCTTCCTCTTCCTCCTCCCCTCCACCTCCCCTCCCCATCCCCCTCCTCCTCCCCCTCCCCCTCCCCTTCCTCCTCCCCCTCTCCTTCCTCCCCCTCTCCTTCCTCCCCCTTCTTATTCTTTTCCCTTACTACTCCTTTCCCAGGGAAGAGAAAATGGAGGCTAACAGAAGTTAAGTGACTTGGTCAAGGTCACCAAGCTAAGATGTGGTTCCGGAAGGACCCAGATTGAAATCCAGGTTGTCTGTTACTGAGGCCCATTCTGAATGAGTACACAACCCTGCTCCCATTAATGAGTCCTGATGGCATCAGGGCCCCTGATCCAAGCCAGGTGGCCGGCGGCCCCAGGAACATCATGAGTCCTTATGCTTGAACTTGTCTCACTGCCTCTCATCCATTCTGTCATCAGACTCCTCTCGGGTCCCATCCCAGGTGTCCTGTAAGCCCTGATCGAAGGTGGGAGAAGCAGTCCCCGTGTGGTAGTTCACCAACGGCAGAAGCAGAAAGTCAGGGTGTGACCATGATCTTCCAGAATAGCTCAGGCCAGCCCTGGCCTTAGGTGACCTTGGGCCAGCCCTGGCCTTAGGTGACCCCAGGCCAGCAGAACCCAGGATTTATTAATAATTACCTTGTCTCCTCCCAAGATTCTGCTTTACCTAGGAGAGAGTGGGCCAAGAGTAGAAGGAGAAAAAGACAGAGAGAGACAGGGAGAGACAGGGAGACAGAGCGGAGAATCTTCATGCCTGGAGCAAGAAGGTTTTAGGTCAGGCACACACCCGAGCAGACCTTCACTTACAGGTGTGAAGGGGAAACATCACCTCCCTCAGTTCAAGTTTGACGGATTCAGTTATTTTCCATCTTCCTGTGAAGCCTTTTCCCCCGAAATAGTTGGAATAATCCTCCCACTCATTAGCCTATGAAATTACTCAGCCCATAAAAACTAACTATGCCATATTTTGGGGCCTCTCACCTTCTGAGATGGGCCACACTCTGTCTGTGGGTGTGTTTCTCTCTAAATAAATCCACTTCTTACCTATCACTTTGTCTCTCACTGAATTCTTTCTGCAACAAGACATCACGAACCTGAGCTTCACTAAGTCCTGAGACCAGGTGTGTGATCTCAATTAAAAGACCGTGGATTCATGTCCCAATTTGGATTTTGTCTGGGTTTGAGTTCTGGCGCGTGGGTTCAAATCCCGATCTGAGTTGCACAGTTTCATATCCAAACCAAACCACCAGCATATGCAGGAGGCACTATTGTCTCAACAGGTTGATTCCAAGGTACTTCACGTCTTATGGAGTCAGAACCTCTCTGCTGGCGGCTTGTGGAGAAGAGCTAAGAAGCAGAGGCTGTCACCTGGACCTGGCAGGTGGAGCTCACTGCTGCTCTGCTGTCACTCCGGAGGGGGAAGAGGGTGGGGAACGCAGCCCCGGAATGGCCCAGCCCCGTGACACCCCATCATACCGCACGCAGTCCTGTCTGCTAGGGTCTCTGGGCGTGTACCCAGCATGACCGGCCGTTCTCGTGCAGACAGAAGACATGTGATTCCTGCCAAAGGTTGGTCTGGGGCTTCTGCTCTTCAGCTGGAACCCTGAGCACCCAAGGGTAGGGAGCACATCGTCTTGCTCATAGAATGCTTCCTTTTTCATAGTCTGGCACAATCCCAGTGGTGGTGGATGTAATAAACACCTCAGGGGGACGCTATGACCCGGTTCTGTTGTGCGGAGTTCTGACTCCTGGACCCGACTGCTCGCCAGAGAGAGGACACGAGAAGGATGCCACAGAGACGCCTCCTGATGCAAAACTGCTCCCCGCCTTTCCAGTCTCGCACCCCACTTGCCCACCCCACCAAGGACAATTTCTCCCAGTGTGGTTTTTGGAGCCCCTGAGATACAAAATTGGGAACTGGGTAGTGAAAGAGAAGATGGGAAGCCTCGGGTGGATAAATTAGGAGTCTGGGATTAACAGATACACATTACTATATAGAAAATAGATAAACAGCAAGGACCTACTGTATAGCACAGGGAACTATATTCAATATTTTGTAATCTATAATGGAAAAGAATCTGAAAAATTTGTATATATATGTGTGTTTATACATATATATACACACACACACACACACATAACTGAATCACATTGCGCTACACCTGAAACTAACACAACATTCTAAATCAACTATACTTCAGTAAAAAAAAAAACATCCAGTTAGATTCCTCTACTTAGTAATTGAAAGGTGGTACACGTTAATAGTGTAGACACTGGATCAAGACAGTCTGGGTTCAAATCCAGTGCTAACTCTTACTAGTTGTGTGATCTTGGAAAAGTTTCTTCATCTGCAAAATGGGAGAAATAATAGAGTTTTGGGTGAGGATTAAGTGATTGAACACGTGTAAACCACTTAAAAGTGGGACTGGCACATGGTAAGCTATTGTCATTAGGCTCAGTGGATGTCATCTCCTTGGGCCTGTGGTCACGTATTGATCAACTGATTCTGAATGGGACATAGGAATTATCGATTGGAGACTGGAGGGCAGAAAGTAGAACAGGAATGCCTTTTGCCATGATGCCCTTTAGGAAAACACACCTGGAATTTCGCCAGTACATTGGTTAGCATCTGGCGCCCGTTTGCTGCCCATAGCTCGTCCACCATGCTTACGCACAGTTGCTGCCCATAGCTCGTCCACCATGCTTACGCAC
>NW_020838005.1:7599595-7607643 GCF_003676395.1 Aethalodelphis obliquidens
CTTACGCACAGATTGGAGGTCTTGTCCAGTTAGCCATCTGTGTATCCTTTTAATGTGGACCCATGAGGTGAGGCTCATGGTTCATTGGCCTGAGGCGGAGGATGTTTCCTCAGTTTTAGGCAACAAGACAATACATTGTGACAGTAGGCAACCCATTTCCATCCTATTCTACAGCCGAAGAAACATCTGCCCCCAAGCGCAGTGCAAGTACGAACTTCCACTCCATCATTTCCAAACAAGCCGTTCCCTGAAGGGAAAAACACACACACACAAGAAAGAAAAATCAGTCCTCAAGAGGCTGGGGGAGATCTTAGGGCTGTCCTCTCTTTCCTGGTGAAGGACTCTACCCTCTCACCTGCTGTTACATTTCGGCGAGGGCCGCTGAGTCCAACGCTCATCAGAGGAAGTTGAGGGAAACAGGAATTTGGATAGCTGGAAAGTGATCCCTGCATGTGGTGAAATGGGCTCCCGTCTCTTAAGCTTTGGCACGTTTTCAGGATGTAGTGACAGAGGAGCAGGGCAGGGGTCGAACACCACTGACCCACCTCTTGCCCCTAGTCTGCTGATCTGATATTGGTGTCTCCCTGCTGGGCTTACACCAATAGGGCTTTTCATGTGCCTCAGTCCTTAGAAGATCCTCATTTTCATGATCAGACCTGTATCCATCATCTTACCTGAAGGCAATGAGATCACAAAGAGGAAGAGTAACCCAGAGAGACAGAGCCTCATCGTTGAGCAGGGCACAGAGCTGCAACTGCCTGGGGGTGGCTGTCTGGGAGCCTCCTTTATAGCGCTGGGCAAGGCTGGGTGGGGCTGGACGCTGGCCTCATTCTATCTGGAAGGACACCCAGGGGAGACAGGCTTCTTCAGGGTTAGAGGAAAAAGAGTCCCTAGGCCATTCGGCGCTACTTCCTCTTCTACAAATCATGGGAGAAGAAGGGACAGTCAAGGCAGAACAGGAGCAGAGACCAGGCATCCTCACGCTCAGGCCTGGGCACTTCCCCTGTAACTTCAAATGTACACTGATGGAAAAACGGCAGGAAAATGTCTGCTCGTTTTTCCGGTCCAACTGAGAACACAGGAGCCCAGAGAGGTGATGTGATAAAATACAGGCTTAATTTCAGGCCAGAAAGGAAGTCGGCAAGAACTTACAGTGTTCCAAGAAGCAAAGGATCTCAAGGTGTCGTGGCCTGACCAAGAGCTACGTAGGTGTCCAGACACAGTGGAGAAGGGAAAGCCTTCTCTTCACATGTGGATTTGTTCTCCTGTTGGAGGCCCACGCTGCAGGGAATCTTTCCCCCAGGGAAGTTCGCTGAGGGTCTTCGTTTTCCAAACGGTTGATATAAAATGTTGGCTGGAGTTTGGCAACCTTGAGCGTTCTGAGAAAGATTCTCTTTTTGGAGTGGGTGGGTTAGAGCCCTCTCCTGGCCCTTGACAGGAAGAGCCAGTTCAGTGCTACGTTCAGGATTGGCTGCCCTCTGCCGGGAGTGGAGTAGAACAACGCTTCCCCGGAGCTGCAGGGACGTGGATCTGGGGAAGGGTCATTCATTAGGTCTGCCTCCTTGGAGGGATGGTGGGGGACCGGGAGTTGAGAAGACACGAACTTAGGGTTTATTCTTGCCCCTGAGGCAGGCTTGTACCCGAGTGACCCATGACTGTAGGATTCTGAGTCTGTAAAGTGGCAACAGAGCATAGTTTTATTGATTACACTCCCTTTTTACTGATTAACAGGCCCTTGGATAAATTAGTTAGCATCTCTGAGCTTCAGCCTCTTCTTTCTTTTTTTTTTTTTTTTACTATTTTTAAAAATTGAAGTATGGTTGCTGTACAATATTATGGAAGTTACAGGTGTACAATATAGTGATTCACAAATTTTAAAGGTTATACTCCATTTATAGTTATTATAAAATATTGGCTAGATTCCCTTTGTTGTACAACATCGTTGTAGCTTATTTTATACCTAATAGTTTGTATCTCTTAATTCCCTACTCCTGTACTGCCCATCCCCTCTTCCTTCTTCCCAGTGGTAACCACTAGTTTGTTCTGAAAATCTGTGAATTTGCTTCTTTTTTTGTTATATTCACTAGTTTGTTGTATTTTTTTTAGATTCCACATATAAATGATATCATACAGTATTTGCCTTCTCTGTCTTATTTCACTTAGCATAATATCCTCCGCATCCGTGTTGCTGCAAATGGCAAAATTTCTTTCTTTTTTATGGCTGAATACTATTCCATTGTATGTATATATACAACACATCTTTATCCATTCATCTGTTGATGGACACTTAGGTTGCTTCTTGGCTACTGTAAATAGTGCTACTATGAATATGAACTCTAGGGTGCATGTATCTTTTCAAATTAGTGTTTCTATTTTTTTTTCCAGATAAGTTTCCTTTTCTCTAAAAGTGCATTGTAAGAGGTTTTTTTTTGATGATGAAATGAAATAGAGCTTGAAAAACGCATCACGCTCATTCTGGTATAGATTTCCTTCTTCTCCTCTCCTCTTCCTCTTTCTGCTACTCTTCGTGCTTATTCTGTATTAAATCCCACCACCACTATAGCTGTATTTCTTTCTCTTCTGCAGACCCTCTCCAAGAGACTTCTTAGTGAATGCAAAATGCTGCTGGGAAAGTTTTATTCTGGGTTCCAACAATGCGTATGGTTGAGAGCACGGCTGTAGGTTGGAATGGGAGTGGGAGAGAAATGGTGGGCTAGTGGACTAGAAATATGGAGGTTGGTGCTAGATCAGGGCTGAGCATTCCCTTGCAGTCCCCAGGAAAGGCTCCCAGGAGACCCTGCACTGGGCATATGATTCCCGCCCACGGAACCCAGGCCATATGCTCACCATCTGCTGCCATAGACACAGCGTAGGCTAGTAGTGACACCTTATTCTTTTAGAGATGGAGGAAACAAGGCTCAGATTGGTGAATGGGCTTGCACAAAGGAAAGAAGCAACCTGTGGGCTGTGCTGGCATCAAATGTTCAGCTGTCTTAATACTCGGTTCGGAACTCTGTCCTCCATATATTTGAGATTGTTCAATTGTGCATTAGGGAATATGGGAACTATGAACCTAACATTTTCTAAATACTTCTGAGTCCCTCCTACACACAGTTCTGGAAAAGCAGATCTAATATGTGTCTGGGGATCAGTATGTGTTCAGGACAGACTCTTTCCTTTCCACCCACAGATGTCCTGATTAAATTACTGTCCTGACGTTCGGGCAGGAGTTTCTCCTAAGTGAGCCAAGTGTTCCAACCTTCTTTCCCAGGTCTTGTTGGGCTAAGCTGCCAGGGAAACACAAATGGATTTAGTGTTGCTCTGTTGGTGCTTTCTTCCTTTATCTTAATTTGCTGGAATTCTCATGCCCTCCTTATTATCGTCCTTACCTTTGAGAAAAAAACATCCACTGCACATCCTATGTAACCCTAAATGAATTACCCTGTTTAAGGAGCATGCTTCATTTTCAGTTGCCTCATTCACTAGTCAGACCCTTCCTGAGTGCAATGACTTAAACTCCATTTTAAAATTATGCTTTTTTTTCCCATTATGGTTTACTACAGGATATTGAATATAGTTCCCTGTGCTATACAGTGAGACCTTGTTGTTTATCCATTCTGTATGTACTAGTTTGCATCTGCTAACCCCAAACTCCCAATCCATCTCTCCCCCACTCCACCCTTGGCAATCACAAGTCTGTTCTCTATGCCTGTGAATCTATAAAGTCAATTTATTAGAGCAGTTTTAGGTTCACAGGAAAATTGAGTAGAAAGTGCAGACAGCTCCCTCCTGTTCCCACACGTGTACAACCACCTCCATTATCGACACCCTGCACCAGAGTGGTACGTTTGTTACGAACGATGAACCTACACTGACACACGGTATCCCTCAAAATCTATAGTTTACACTAAGTTTCACCTGTGGTGTTGTATATTCTGTGAGTTTTGACAAATCTATAACAACTATCCACCATTATAGTATCATACAGAATCGTTACCCTATCCTAAAAATCCACTGTGCTCTGCCGTGGTTCTTATTTTTAAACTTTTAACATAAATTATTGATAAAAGATGCAGTTTAATACACATAAAGAAAAATAAACAAATCACACACGCAGCTTAGTGACTGAACATACAGCAAACACTGTGTAACCAACACTCAGATCAAGGAAACAGATGTTCTCCAGCACCACCGACGGTCCTAGTGCACCACTGAGTAAACACAGCCCACTCCCTCCCTCATAAGGGGATTTTGAGTGCACGGTCCGGATGAGCCGGTGCAAACGTCCACCGGCGCAGCACCTGCTTCCGCTCCTGGCGGGGTGGAGGGGTGCAGGTGCCGCGGCGGCCAGCGTGGGTGCGCTCAGCGGCTCCTGGCCCTGTGCGTGGACTGCAGGCTGGGGTGTCTGCAGAGGCTGTACGGCAGGGTGAGGGATACCCTTGAGGTGGACTTGTAAGGTGCAGCAGCCCGAGGAGTAGCAGTAGCACCAGCAGCACGAGGTGGTAAGTTCTGCAAAGCCGGGGGACCGCCTCCAGACGGGCAGCTATCAGTCACAGCTTGCTAGGCAGCACTAGCCACCGAAGTCCACAGCCAAGCAGTCCGGGGCACTCAGACCCAGATGCAGCCAGATGGCGAAGAGCTGGATGAGGCCCAGACTGGCATATAGCACTTGGCATTCCTTGGAAGCCTTGCTGCCAGCATGGATTAGGTCTCATCTGTGCTAGATGGTTAGGTGTGTAACACGGAGGGCTTCCCTGAGCCTGTGGAACCGCTGGCACAGAGTAGCCCCCAGCTGCAGGCTGGGACTGCTTTAAGATGGCATTGGTGGAGAGCACTCTCATCCCTGCCACCCGCTGTGTATACTGGTTGGGCAGGTGAGCCTTTCTCTGGGCCAGGGTGACACACAGTGGCTTGGAGCCCACGATGCATCTGCTCAGTGACTGCTCTGCTTGCCTCTTGGGGGCATGTGGAGCAGACAAAGCCAAACCCTTGCTTCTCCCCACCCTACTGCGCCCCCCTCGGCACTGGCGACTGATCCAAAAGGAGAAAACTCTTACTGAACTTCTCATCACCACTGGTGTCATCCAAGTTCTTAATGTAGAGATTCACCCCCTGACAGTGACCAATTCTCTCCTGTTTCGGCGGTTCAAATTTCCACTTTAACGGGGCCTGCCGATTCACTTTCTTCTGTGCACAGCGGAGGAAAATGACTTTCCCACTTATTGCTTTTCCATTTGTCTCTTTCAAGGCCTTGTTGGCATCCTGGTGTTTTTTGTGTCTCACAAAGCCAAAGCCTTTGGATTTCCCCCTGAGATCTCTCACTTACCTTGACGCTTAGGGTCTTACCAAACTGGCTGAATAGCTCTTTCAGTCTCTCATCATCCACCTCTTCCCCGAAGTTTTTGATGTAAACGTTGGTGAATTCCTTGGCTTTGGCTCCAAGCTTGGCTTCCCGCTCTTTTCGAGACTTCAATCTGCCCACAGACACTTTGTGGTCACTGAGGGTCATGGCCTTCATCTTCTCGATGGCTTTGTCGGCAGCCTCTTTGGTCAAAGGAATAACCCTTAGGGCCGGTCTCATCACACCCTACCTTGCAGGACAGAATGTTTCCAAAAGCAAAAAAAGAATCACGAAGTGCCTTGATACGTATAGATTTGTCCAGGTTCTTCATGAAGACGTTTCCCACACCAGATTTTCTCAAAGAGGGATCCGCTGAGGCCACGTGATACGGGTCAGCTTTCCCTTACATCAAAGTTTGTGGTCTCCAAGGCCCGCTCAGCCGGCTGCTGGAAGTGGACGCAGGCAGAACCCAGGGAGTGGCCCACACAGACGGACAGCACAGGCGCCCCGCAGGGCTGAACTTTGCTCACAGCGAGGCCTCAGTGATGTGCGAGTGCAGGTTACCCACACACGGGGGGCCGTGGGGTAGCTGCTGGCAGCAGCGCTCATCTCCCCAGCCCCGACCACTCCCAGACCTGCCAGGAGGACATCTTAGCGGGACCACACAGGACAATAGGGGCTCTGCTTGGAGCCGTGGTCTGAAGCTCAGAGAAGCTGGAGGGGGCTCCGAGGGCCAGAGAGAGGAGTTCAGGGCTGGCTCCCAAGAGACTACCAAACCACAGGCTCTCAAAGCTCATATGGCCCTCCCTGGGAGTCTGTTAATTTTCAGCTGTCCTGGTCTGAAGCAATGGACAAAGGATTAATCTCCAAAATATACAAACAGCTCATGGAGCCCAATATCAAAAAAACAAACCACCCAGTTAAAAAAATGGGTGGAAGACCTAAATAGACATTTCACCAGAGAAGACACACAGATGGCCAAGAGGCACATGAAAAGATGCTCAGCATCACTAATTATTAGAGAAATGCAAATCAAAACTACAATGAGGTATCACCTCACACCGGTCAGAATGGGCATCATCAAAAAGTCTACAAACAATAAATGCTGGAGAGGGTGTGGAGAAAAGGGAACCCTCTTGCACTGTTGGTGGGAATGTAAATTGGTGCAGCCACTATGGAGAACAGTATGGAGGTTCCTTAAAAAACTAAAAACAGAACTACCATAAGACCCAGCAATCCCACTATTGGGCATGTACCCTGAGAAAACCATAATTTAAAAGAACACATGTACCCCAGTGTTCATTGCAGCACTATTTATAATAGCTGGGACATGGAAAGAACCTAAATGTCCAATGACAGATGAATGGATAAAGAAGATGTGGCACATATATACAATGGAATATTACTCAGCCATAAAAATGAATGAAATTGGGTCATCTGTAGAGATGTGGATGGACCCAGAGTCTGTCATACAGACTGAAATAAGTCAGAAAGAGAAAAACAAGTATTGTATATTAATGAATATATGTGGAATCTAGAAAAATGGTACAGATGAACCTATTTGTAGGCCAGGAATAGAGATGTAGATGTAGAGAACGGACATGTGGACATGGGGGAGAAGGGGAGGGTGGGACGAATTGGGAGATTAGGTTTGACATACACTACCATGTGTAAAACAGATAGCTACTGAGAACCTGCTGTAGAGCACAGGGAGCACAGCTCAGTGCTCTGTGACCACCTAGAGGGGTGGGCTGGGGGGGATGGGAGGGAGGTGCAAGAGGGAGGGGATATACATATACCTGATTCACTTCACTGTACAGCAGAAACTAACACAACATTGTAAAGCAATTTTACTCCAAAAAGAAAAAAAAAAAAAAGAAATGAAAGAAAATGTACCACCTGAGATCAGGAACTTTTATCTTTCAAGTCTCAAGTGAAATGCCATTTCTTCAGGGAGCTCCTTCCTGATCAACTTATATTATTAACCCATTTGACTATCCGTTTATATTGCTGTTCTCAAGGTCCCAGAATGGAGTTCCTCTTTCCCAATGACTTCACAGCACCCTGTAATCACTGATCAGAACGAGGACTCCCTCCTCTCGTCCCTTGTCTCCATTCTCGTTCCCTCCCTTCCATTCTAATGTGTCTGGTATGTCTTTAAATATGAGGGTGGCTTTTAACAAGATGTAGCATTGTTTTCCTGTGTATTTAAAAATTTTAATAAATGTCATTATGCGTTGAATCACACACACACACACACTCACACACACAAAATTAAAACGGGGACTCCCCTGCAAACGACACAAATACTTCCAAGAGGCGACCCAAGGGTACGCACGGTGGTCTCGAGAAACACATTTCTGTATAAATACAGGCCTCGGGCTCCCGGGGTTTAAAATTACAGCAGCCCGGGTAAGAGGGAAACCAAATATACGTACATACCAACTCGGCAAAGGCAAGCCCTGGGCGTATCCGCCTCCCACGCCGAGTAGAATCAAGGCAGCGCTGAGGCGCGCTGCGCGGACAGGTGGCGGGCGAACACGTAGTGGGCGGGCGCCTGGTGCGCAGACGCGTGGTGCGCGGACACGTAGTGGGCGGACGCCTGGTGCGCAGACGCGTGGTGGGGGGACACGTAGTGCGCGGAACGTGGTGTGCGGACACGTGGTGGGCGGGTGTCTGGTGCGCAGACGCGTGGTGGGCGGACACG
>NW_020838005.1:7607653-7732466 GCF_003676395.1 Aethalodelphis obliquidens
GACGCGTGGTGGGCGGACACGTAGTGCGCGGAAGCGTGGTGGGCGGGCATCTGGTGCGAAGACGCGTGGTGAGTGGACACGTAGTGCGCGGAAACGTGGTGGGTGGACGCCTGGTGCCCGGACACGTGGCAGGCGGACGTCTGGTGCGCAGACGCGTGGTGGGCGGACACGTAGTGCGCGGAAACGTGGTGGGCGGACGTCTGGTGCGCAGACGCGTGGTGGGCGGACACGTAGTGCGCGGACGCGTGGTGCGCGGACGTGTAGTGGGTGGACAGCTGGTGCGCAAACGCGTGGGCGGACACGTAGTGCGCGGAAACGCGGTGGGCGGACGTCTGGTGCGCAGACGCGTGGTGGGCGGACACAGTGCGCGGAAGCGTGGTGGGCGGGCATCTGGTGCGCGGACGCGTGGTGAGCGGACACGTAGTGCACGGAAACGTGGTGGGTGGACGCCTGGTGCCCGGACACGTGGTAGACGGACGTCTGGTGCGCAGACGCGTGGTGGGCGGACACGTAGTGCGCGGAAACGCGGTGGGCGGACACGTGGTGGGCGGACATCTGGTGCGCAGACGCGTGGTGAGCGGACACGTAGTGCGTGGAAACGTGGTGGGCAGACGTCTGGTGCGCAGACGCTTGGTGGGCGGACACGTATTGCGCGGAAACATGGTGGTCGGACTCCTGTACGCGGACGCGCGGTGTGCGCGGGCGAGGGCGGCGGGCGGAGGCGCGTGGGCGCGGGCACGCGGGCGGCTCACCGCTAGCTTTCCGGTTGGGGACCAATGGTCGCCCAGGTTCTGGAAGTGTGCGAAAGTGACTTCCCCGCGGGTTCTTCGGGGAGGATTCGCTCTTCCGCCCCCGTCTTTTTTTAGATTTTAAAGCGTTTTAGGGTTTTTAAAAAACCTTGTTTTCTTTTTTTTATTTTCAGGCGTGAAAGCAGCGGAGGCTGCCGCGACCGGGGGTGGAGAGAGTAAAGTATACGTTATCAGTTATTTGCTATTATTGTCTGCTACGGAGGGTGACCTTATGTTAGAAATAAATATCATAGGGTAGTCACCCTACGCAGGAACAAGAGAAGGTTTTTGAAGACAGGTAAGCGGTTAAAAAAAAAGGCACATAAAGTAAAGAAGCCATAAAAGTTGCATGAGGTTTGTGGCACGGCAGAGCTTGAGGCCCATGAAAGACGTGGAAATCGAGTCTCGTTGGATGGGGAAGCTCAAAGAAAACTCACTCTGTATGTGGGGTCCCATACTTAAATTGGGCGCTCCAAATGGGAATAAATGAGATAGAATGGTTTCTTTTACGATTCCTACCCAAACTTTTGTACCGGTGTAAAGGCAGGCCATGGATAGTGGAAAGAACACAGAAGCAAGGAATAGCTGAAAATCTGGTTGTTCTAGCAGGCACACAGCTTTTTTTTTTTTTTTTTGCGGTACGCGGGCCTCTCACTGTTGTGGCCTCTATCGCTGTGGAGCACAGGCTCCGGACGCTCGGGCTCAGCGGCCATGGCTCACAGGCCCAGCCGCTCTGCGCTATGTGGGATCTTCCCGGACCGGGGCACGAACCCGTGTCCCCGGCATCGGCAGAAGGACTCTCAACCACTGCGCCTGCAGGGAAGCCCAAGCACACAGATTTTTCATTGGAAAAAGTTTAGGTGAGGGTCAGGGATGGATTACTCTCAGAAAATATCTTTCCCAGGTGTGCTTCTGAGGGTACTGCTTTGCTAGGGCTCCCCAAGGGATTCCGTTCCTATTTCAACAACAGAACCCTTATGTTGTTACAACCTTGCTTGTTTGATGGTTCTCTTTTGTGATGTATGATCTGCTGTACACCTGCCTTCGTGGACTGCAAAATGCTCAGTGCATTCATGTTATAATGAATACTTTACCCAGAATCAAGTTGGAAAAGATTCTGTTTCCTATAGTGAAAAATCCCTGGGATTAAAAAAAAGTCCTCCTATCTCACTAATCCCGGAAGATACCAGTGGGCACACAGAGCTCCTTTCCTTTTAACTTCTGTGGTTAATCTCTGGGGCTTAGGAACGCGGGAGTAGGGAGGGATGGTGCCTGAGGTTTTGACCGGGAGCCCAAGGTTTCACAACAGAGCACTGGATCGCAAGGTTTAAAGATTCATTTCCCTAGACCAGCCTCCTCTTGCAGGATCTTTGCCCCACATCCAGCTCATCCCTGGAGAATCCGTGGAGATGTCAGTCTCAGGGAAGGCCTGAGACCTATTCCCATGGCCCAGCTTAACTTACACCCATCCCCTTATCTGGAAGCACACGTGTCAAGAGGAAGATCCGGGTCAGTGCAAGGAGGTGGCCTCCCATATCTGATGAAGGTTCAGACACTAGAACTTCCCAGTGGAAGATGGGGAGACCCTTGTTTCAAGCTGGGCTGGACGGTTGGGGCTTCAGTATGACCCATTCTGCCATATAGAGCTGATAGGAGACTCCATGGAAGTCAGAGGGTAGGAGTGCATTGCTGCCGTCTCCTTAGCAACTGGGGGACTTCAGACTCTTTCTTTAGGCTGGTAGGCCCAAAAGCAGCGGAGGCTGCAGCGACTGGGGGCAGAGGAACAGGAACAAATGGTCTGAGCACAGCAGCTCCTCTGATTACTGGCAAAACTTGACCTAAATCTTGGCTCTCCTAGGGCATGGTCCAGAACCTTCCACTCTTTTACCCATGTTCTTCTAACTGTTTGCTGGGGCAGGACTTAGAGTGAGGATTAAGATCATAGTTTCAGTGTCTCTAACACCCTGCAAGCTCTGAGAGACAATTTCAGACCAAAACCCAAGTCCAAACCCAAGTAGGAAAATCCAGCTGGCTACACATAACAGCTCCTTCGACATGAGAATAATGAAGAAATCACTCTTTGGACCTGGAGAAGTTCAGAGAGGAAAGTGGGGTCTGGTTGTACCAAGTGATCAAAGAGACACATCTGCCTGGAAGGGGCTGTGTGATCAGGTGAATCAGTTTATTGCCTTTAGCAAGATTTGATTATGTCTGGAGTCTTAGGACATTCTGTGAGGAGATATTGGCTGGGAACTGGTCCCTGGCCACACGCAGGGAAGAATGTTCTCAGTACCTTCTTTCAAGATCAGATGGCCTTATGCCACTGGGACTGATGCCCAGAAGTCCCCAGGGCTAGTTTGCCTTCTTCCTTAGCTTCTGCTAGATGGCCTAGAGAACATGATTTTTTCCATTGGGCATTGAAGTCTCTTCCCCGTCCTCAAATTTCTTAGCACACTTGTAGCTAACTGGGCTGTCCGTATCTCCAAGGATTTCTCTGAGGGGCTGTGGAGAAAGGCAGTTCTGCAACACTGGTCATGTGCCTGGTATGTGACACATATTCAGCCTTACTCATAAGTATGGGCAGATCAGCAGCCCACCCTTTCCTTACTCAGACTCATATCTGTAAGAAGTGAGGCACAGACCCAATGTGGGAAACTACGGAAGGGCCAGGATCACTGTGGGTGTGGAGGAGAAATGTAGCATGCCGCGTGGAAGTAGAGCACTCAAGAGAGCAGGAAAAGGGGGAGATTCAGTTCCGTTCCATTCACGTGGCCACTGAAATTAGTGGCACTTTATGCCGGGCACTGTTCTGGGTTCCAGGGACGTAAAGAAGAGAGAAAACTCTGCGCTCACAGTTGCATGGGCCATAGGTTATAATTTTAATATGATGAGGTAAAAGCTGTGCTACAGGATTTATGTACAGGGTGCTATGGAAACTTGGGGCATGAAACTGAGCTTTGAGGGAAACAGGGAAGGACTCCTGGAGGAGATGATACTCTGGAGTAGAATCTTTAAGGGTAAGTAGGGATTATCCAGGAAGTACAAGAAAGAGGGCTCTAGGAACAATCAGTAGATCCATAGGCTCGGGGGAGAGAGGTATAGAAAAGTTTGGTGTGTGCCGGTATGAACACACATTTATGTATCACTAGAACATGGGGGGTGGTTACAGATAAGGCTGGAGAAGGAGGTAGAGCCAGGTTACAAAGGACCATGAGTGAAAATTTATTTAATTTTATTTTTTATGGAAGTACAGTTGATTTACAGTGTTCCACGTATACAACAGAGGGATTCAGTTATATGTATTCTTTTTCAGATTCTTTTTTTAAAACTTACTGAAGTACAGTCGATTTACAATGTTTCAGGTATACAGGGAAGTATTTAAGTAATACATAAATGTATCTATATGTCTATTCTTTTTTTAACATCTTTATTGCAGTATAATTGCTTTACAATGGTATGTTAGTTTCTGCTGTATAACAAAATGAATCAGCTATATGTATACATATATCCCCATATCCCCTCCCTCTTGCGTCTCCCTCCACCTTCCCTATCCCACCCCTCTAGGTGGTCACAAAGCACTGAGCTGATCTCCCTGTGCTATGTGCCTGCTTCCCACTAGCTATCTATTTTACATTTGCTAGTGAATATATGTCCATGCCACTCTCTCACTTCGTCCCAGCTTCCCCTTCCCCCTCCCTGTGTCCTCAAGTCCATTCTCTTCATCTGTGTCTTTACTCCTGTCCTGCCGCTAGGTTCTTCAGAACCATTTTTTTTTTTTTAGATTCCATATATATGTGTTAGCATATGGTATTTGTTTTTCTTTTTCTGACTTACTTCATTCTGTATGACAGTCTCCAGGTCCATTCACCTCACTACAAATAACTCAATTTCATTTCTTTTTATGGCTGAGTAATATTCCATTGTATGTATGTGCCACATCTTCTTTATCCGTTCATCTGTCAATGGACACTTAGGTTGCTTCCACGTTTGGCCTATTGTAAATAAAGCTGCAGTGAGCATTGTGGTACATGACTCTTTTTTGAATTATAGTTTTCTCATAGTATATGCCCAGTAGTGGGATTGCTGTGTTGTATGGTAGTTCTATTTTTAGTTTTTTAAGGAACTTCCATACTGGTCTCCATAGTGGCTGTATCAATTTACATTCCCACCAACAGTGCAAGAGGGTTCCCTTTTCTCCACACCCTCTCCAGCATTTATTGTTTGTAGATTTTTTGATGATGGCAATTCTGACTGGTGTGAGTTTTGATTTGCATTTCTCTAATGATTAATGATGTTGAGCATTCTTTCATGTGTTTGTTGGCAGTCTGTGTATCTTCTTTGGAGAAATGTCTGTTTAGCTCTTCTGCCCATTTTTGGATTGGGTTGTTTGTTTTTTGATATTGAGCTGCATGAGCTGCTTGTATATTTTGGAGATTAATCCTTTGTCAGTTGCTTCATTTGCAAATATTTTCTCCCATTCTGAGCGTTGTCTTTTTGTCTTGTTTATGGCCTCCTTTGCTGTGCAAAAGCTTTTACGTTTCCTTAGGTCCCATTTGTTTATTTTTGTTTTTATTTCCATTTCTCTAGGAGGTGGGTCAAAAAGGATCTTGCTGTGATTTATGTCATAGAGTGTTCTGCCTATGTTTTCCTCTAAGAGTTTGATAGTATCTGGCCTTATATTTAGGTCTTTAATACATTTTGAGTTTATTTTTGTGTATGGTGTTAGGGAGTGTTCTAATTTCATTCTTTTACATGTAGCTGTCCGGTTTTCCCAGCACCACTTACTGAAGGAGGCTGTCTTTTCTCCATTGTATATTCTTTTCTCCTTTATCAAAGATAAGGTGACCATATGTGTGTGGGTTTATCTCTGGTCTTTCTATTCTGCTCCATTGATCTATATTTCTGTTTTTGTGCCAGTACCATACTGTCTTGATTGCTGTACCTTTGTAGTATAGTCTGAAGTCAGGGAGCCTGATTCCTCCAGCTCCGTTTTTCGTTCTCAAGATTGCTTTGGCTATTCGGGGTCTTTTGTGTTTCCATACAAATTGTGAAATTTTTTGTTCTAGTTCTGCGAAAAATGCCAGTGGTAGTTTGATAGGGATTGCACTGAAGCTGTAGATTGCTTTGGATACTAGAGTCATTTTCACAATGTTGATTCTTCCAATCCAAGAACATGGTATATCTCTCCATCTGTTTGTATCATCTTTAATTTCTTTCATCAGTGTCTTGTAGTTTTCTGCATACAGGCGTTTTGTCTCCTTAGGTAAGTTTATTTCTAGGTATTTTATTATTTTTGTTGCAGTGGTAAATGGGAGTGTTTCCTTAATTTCTCTTTCAGATGTTTCATCATTAGTGTATAGGAATGCAAGAGATTTCTGTGCATTAATTTGTATCTTGCTACTCTACCAGATTCATTGATTAGCTCTAGTAGTTTTCTGGTAGCATCTTTAGGATTTTCTATGTAGAGTATCATGTCATCCGCAAACAGTAACGGTTTTATTTCTTCTCTTCTGATTTGGATTCCTTTTATTTCGTTTTCTTCTCTGATTGCTGTGGCTAAAACTTCCAAAACTATGTTGAATAATAGTGGTGAGAGTGGGCAGCCTTGTCTTGTTCCTCATCCTAGTGGAAATGGTTTCAGTTTTTCACCATTGACGACGATGTTGGCTGTGGGTTTGTCATATATGGCCATTATTATGTTGAGGTAAGTTTCTTCTTTGCCTACTTTCTGGAGTGTATATATATATATATATATATATATATATTCTTTTCAGGTTCTTTTCATGGTATTAGAAGATATTGAATATAGTTCCCTGTGCTATACAGTAGGTCCTTGTTGTTTATCTGTTTTATGTATAGTAGTGTGTATATGTTAATCCCAAATTCCCAGTTTATCCCTCCCCCCATAAGTGAAATGTTAACAACTGTAGACTGAGTGTATTATAGAGGCACTCCTGAAGGGAGTGTGAGGACGTGGGAAGGTCTGACTTGTCTTTTGGATGGACCCATTGAGCAGTTCTGTGTGGGATGGATGTCGGGGCAAGATTTGAGTTAAGGAAGTTAGAAGGTTGTTTCAAGTGTTCAGTCAACTCATTAGGCAACGCCTCTGTTGGCTTATCCCTTACACTGAAACATTGCTCAAGCTGGTAGTGTCCACTATAGAACTATTAATAAGACAGTGATATTGTACAAGCGAAGCCTATGCAGATGTTGAGGGGAGAGGTAATGTCAGTATGTGAAGAAGAGTGGTCTGACTCTGGGGTACTCATTACACTTGTGTATTTGCCATAATCCAGGGTCTGTGTCTTGGTTTTCCACTCTCCCAAAGCATATCCATCCCCCAGGGTCTAGATTCACATAAACCAGGCTCATCAGATTTATTTACAAAACATGTATCATAATATATTGATTTATGATGGGAAACAGTCATCACGGGGTTGAAATATTCTATGTCAGCTGGGTTGCAGCAAGAGTACTTTGAGCCCCTCATGCACTGCTGGAGGATGGACACGGTTGGAGTATTTTATGATCACGATTACACTGATGAGGGGTGGCCAGAGAATAATGCGTTTTATTGATACGGGTTTGAAGTCCACACATCTTACATTGGTTTTCCTTGGTTTGTGTCCTAATACATGCTTCCAAAGTTGAAATAATATTAACTTTGAGGCTTATGTGGTAGGTGGAGTACATGTCCATACCTTCTATCTATCATCTTTTAAAGACAGAAAGGCTCCTCACTGTGTTCAGCGACTTGGTGCTGTGGGATGCAGATAGTCTCCTAGGCTAAGCTGAACATGACTTGTTGGTGGCATCAGAGATATGAGGACATTTAGTAGTTTTCAGCTACTCAGTTTGGTAGCCATTTCAACTTCCTTCTAGGTCTCCTTTATATGAGAGAGAATTCTATCTTATTTAAGTCACTTTAATTTTGGGGTTTCCCATTATTTACATTATACCAGATCCTAAGTGTCACCACAGGAAAATTATATTTCATAGAAACCTGGTAAAGCTACATGAACATTAGCAAAAAGAGGACCTGAAGCAAAAAACTATAACAACAAAAAACTATAACAATGTTTATGGGCAAAAAGGCAAAGAATGTCACTACATAATGGTAAGAAACAGGAAGATATAATAATTCTAAACGTACTGTAGGTGCCCACTTTTATGGCATTAAAAAACAAAGCTAAAGGACACAGCACATATCAGAGCCCTGATCTTTGTAAACCAGGAGCATATTAGGTGTTTCTGCCCAGCAATGTGCATCTAATTTGTGGGCCTCATTATTTACGGCTGCTAAGAGATATGAAATCATAAAGCTCATTAGTGAATGGACTGCTCAGCTGCAACTAAAGAGTGAAAGTCCCCAGTGGCCCTGTGCTCTGGCTGATTATTAAAGAAAAATAGGAGAAAGTATACTGGGATGTAAAATCAGCAGTTTTTGCTAGAATTGACATTTTTTCTGACTATTATAGCCCACCTTTCTTTGTCTTTCGGTGTTGTTTTCACTCTTATTATAAATAGGTTATTGCCAGATTAAAAAAATCAATCTTAAAACCTCTGTCTTTTAACTGATAATTATCGTCCATTTATATTTACTTTGATAAGTGACAATTTATTTCTGTCTTTTTTGTGCTTTTTATTTACCGTTTTATTGATTAAGTGATTATTGATTGATTTTTGCTTGTACTGATTATGCTTCCTTTGGTTTCGAAGTTACACGTTCTATTTTTATTCTAATAGAGATTTATTTTTAACCAGTAAACTTGGTTAAAAAATGTCTAAAGTTAATCATTATCTTCATCTTCTTCCAATAATTCAAAGACTTTGGAATGTTTTAGTGCAGTAGTTTTCTGCTCACCTTTCATGTTGTGTTTAATATTTTAATTTAACCTTATTTTTATACCTCTAAATTACTTATTTATATATTTTATTATTTTAATAGTTGTTGCTTATAATATTCTCTGATGTAAATAATTTCCTTATTAATGCTTTTTCATCTTATTTTTTCTCTCTGGGCTTAATTTACTGCTTTATGAAGTGCATCTTTTAGTAATAGTTTTAGTGATGATTTTTATTAGTTACAATATAGTTGATGTACCATATTATGTGAGTTTCAGGTGTACAACATAGTGATTCACAATTTTTTTTTTTTTTTTTGAAGTATGCGGGCCTCTCGCTGTTGTGGCCTCTCCCACTGGGGAGCAGAGGCTCCAGATGCACAGGCTCAGTGGCCATGGCTCACGGGCCCAGCCGCTCCACGGCATGTGGGATCTTCCCGGACCGGGGCACGAACCCGTGTCCCCTGCATCGGTAGGCAGACTCTTAACCACTGCGCCACCAGGGAAGCCCATGGTTCACAATTTTTTAAAGGTTATACTCCATTTATAGTTATTATAAAATATTGGCTATAATTCCTGTGTTGTACAATATATCCTTGTAGCTTATTTTCCACATAGTAGTTTGTACCTCTTAATCCCCTCCCCCTGACTTGCTCCTCTCTGCTTCCTTCTCACACTGGTAACTACTAGTTTGTTCTCCATAGCTGTGAGTCTTGTTTCTTTTTTGTTATAGTCATTTGTTTGTTTTATTTTGTAGATTCCACATATAAGTGATGTCATAATGATACTTGTCTTTCTCTGTCTGAATTATTTCGCTTAGCATAATACCCTCTAGGTCCATCCATGTTGTTGCAAATGGCAAAATCTCATTTGCCATTGATTATATATGTATGTGTGTGTGTGTGTGTGTGTGCGCGCGCGCGTATCCGTCCCATCTTCCTTATCCATTCATCTGTTGATGGACACTTAGTTTGCTTCCATATGTTGGGTATTGTAAATAATGCTGCTGTGAATATTGGGGTTGTTAGTTCCATTTTTAATCTTTGAGGAACCTCCATACTGTTTTTCATAGTGGCTGCACCAATTTACATTCCATCAGTTGTGTATCAGGCTTCCCGTTTCTCCACATCCTCATATGCATTTGTTATCTCTTGTCTTTTTGATGATAGCCATCCTGACAGGTGTGAAGTGATATCTTATTGTGTTTTTTATTTGCATCTCCCTATCTTTTCTCCATTGAGTGTTCTTGGCTCTCTTGTAAAATATTAGTTGATCATATATGCATGGGCTCTTATTTCTGTTCCATTGGTGTATGTGCCTGTTTTTAATGCCAGTACCATACTGTTTTGATTACTATAGGTTTATAATATAGTTTGTAATTAAGAAGCATGATGCCTCCAGCTTTCTTGTTCTTTCTCAGCATTATTTTGGCTATTTGGGATCTTTTGTGGTTCTATATGAATTTTAGAATTGTTACTTTTATTCTGTAAAAACTGCCATTGGCAATTAAAATATCACCCCTTTTCAACCCTTGATGAATTAATGGATCTGAGAGTTAATGATTACTGAAAGCACAAAAAGAGGCACAACCAGATATTATGAGATTTTTTAAAAAAAATTTTTATTATTTATTTATTTATTTTTTGGGCTGTGTTGGGTCTTCATTGCTGCACGAGGGCTTTCCTCTAGTTGTGGCGAGCGGGGGCTACTCTTCGTTGTGGTGCGTGGGCTTCTCATTGTGGTGGCTTCTCTTGTTGCAGAGCACAGGCTCTAGGAGCATGGGCTTCAGTAGTTGTGGCTCACAGCCTCTAGAACGCAGGCTCAGTAGTTGTGGCTCATGGGCTTAGTTGCTCAGTGGCATGTGGGATCTTCCCGGACCAGGGCTCAAACTCATGTCCCCTGCATTGGCAGGCGGATTCTTAACCACTGTGCCACCAGGGAAGCCCTATTATGAGATTTTGATGAAAAGACACAAGAAAACTTGTAGTTATGGTAAAGGGGTTGAACCCGAGCCTGACCAAGCCTCTGGATCCAGCTGCTAATCTCCAGGAAATATGAGGACAGAGGTACAAGTTCAACGTCACTGTGAGTGAGTACACAGTCAAGAAAATCCAGGTTGTGGGTAAATCTGCAGGTCGGGGTCCTAGGCTATTCAACAGGTAAATTGTAAGAGAGCAGGAGGGAGAACACACAGATAAACAGAGACCAAATGATATCTCAAATAAAAAATGAGCAAAATGAAATTTTAGTTTTGTAAGATTTGTAAATTGTAGTTTGCTCAATTGGTTGGCATAAATAGAAAGAAATTCAGGGACATGATTACAATAAAAGTCAAGGGTTGTTGTAACTTGCGAGGGTTATGATTGGGATGGGGGTATACAGAAGTATTTCTTGGTTGGCTACAAAGTTGTGTTTTATCATCTGGGTGGTGTTTACTATGGGGTTAAGCTTATAATAATTTGTGAAGCCCTATATTTGTCTTGTGGGTTTTTTGTACATGTGTTATTTATGTATTTTACAACCAAAAGTTTTATTTTTTTGATTCCTTTTCCAGTAAGCGGCCTGAGGTGACCTCTAAAAGTGGTTCGCTATTCACTTCACCCAGAAAACCCCACAAAATCATGCAAGTCAGGAGGTTCAAATCTTTGTGTTCACTTTAAGAACACTTGTGAAACTGCCCAGGCCATTAAGGGTATGCATATCCGAAAAGCCACCAAGTATTTGAAGGATGTCACTTTAAAGAAGCAATGTGGGGCTTCCCTGGTGGTGCAGTGGTTACGAGTCTGCCTGCCGATGCAGGGAACACGGGTTCGTGCCCCAGTCCGGGAAGATCCCACATGCCGCGGAGTGGCTGGGCCCGTGAGCCATGGCCGCTGAGCCTGCGCAGTGCGCCATTCCATCATTACAATGGTGGAGTTGGTAGGTGTGTCCAGGCCAAACAGTGGGGCTGGACGCAGGGTCGGTGGCCCAAAAAAAGTGTTGAATTTTTACTGCACATGCTCAAAAATGCAGAGTAATGCTGAAGTTAAGGGCTTAAATGTAGGTTTTGTGGTCATTGAGAACATCCAGGTGAACAAAGCCGCCAGGATTTGGTGCAGGACTTACAGAGCTCATGGTTGGATCATCCCATACATGAGCTCTCCCAGCCCCACCGAGATGATCCTTACTGAAAAAGAACAGATTGTTTCTAAAGCAGAAGAGCAGGTTGCACAGAAGAAAAAGATATCCCAGAAGAAACTGAAGAAATGCTGCAAAAGATAAATGCAAATAAAAGGAAAAAAAAAAGTTTTATTTTTTTAAAAGAGGAGATTAATGACAAAGCATAACAAGAGATGGGTGGGAATGTGCTAGGAGCGTGGCTGGAAGGATAAGACTTGGCAGGAGGATTGACACTTATTCTTCTGAAGAAAAAGGAAAAGAGGAAAAATACATATATATTTATAGGTATATGGTTGCTTATTGAGTGAGGTGGGTGGGAATAGGTGCAAAGGTAAATGATTCAAGACCCTCTGACGTTTATTTTTTTCTGGAGCAGAAACCAGATCACCTGCTGAGAGTAGGACAGGCTCTGGTGGGCGGTGAGGTCAAATAGCATCTGAAGTGAAAGGAAGGACCTAATTTCTACCCTCAGCTTGCTTGCAGGATTGTGTGATACTCTCCAGTGGCTTTCAGAAGCCCAGGAGTAGAAGCAGCTCTGTGGCTGACTTTTCTTCTGTGTAGTGTGATAGAAGAAAAAAAATAACAATTAGTGTCCTAGAAAAAAATAGTTTGATGTGATGTCATTTGGGTCATAGATATTACCCAGGAAGATGAAAGGTTAATGTTTGTCATGGGTTAAACTGTGCAAAGATGCTGGAGTCCTAACCTCCAGTGCCTGTGAATGTGACCTTATTTGGAAATAGGGTCCCTGCAGATGATCGAGTTAAGGTGGGTCCTGATCCAATACGACTGTGTCCTCAAAAGTGGGCAGAATTGGACACAGGCACAGACACATATGGAGGGAAGACAATGTGAAGACACAGGGAGAACACCATCTCCAAGCCATGGAATGCCAGGGGCTACTGGAAGCTAGGAGGGAGGCTTGGAACAGATCCTGCCTTCACAAGCCTCAGAAGGAAACAACCCTGAAGACAGCTTGATTTCAGACTTCTAGCGTCCAGAACTGAGAGACAATACATTTCTGTTGTTTAAGCCCCCCAGGTTGTAGTGCTTTATTATGGCGGCCCTAGGGAATTAATGCAGTGCCCTAGAAAAAAATTTGGGTTTGGTTGATGTGATGTCATATACATGTGATGTGCATGGTGCATGCTCTCATTGAGCTTGTAGTCAAGTGGAGGGAGCAAATATTAAATCAAGAAAAACATAAGTATGCTAACAATGGAAAAGGATCCTGTGATAAAAATTAACGAGGGAGAATATGATTTAGGTGTGGAGCATTCAGGAAAATTTATTCTGTGGAAAAGACCGAGAATATCTCTTTAAATGAGTACATGTTAGGTGAAGGTTGGGGGATGGCGATGGAGATTTCCAGGATGTGGAAATCTGGAAGGGGGTGTGTTTGAGAACAGTGAAGTCCAGGGGTTGGACCAAGGGGAGGGGGTGGGCAAATGAGAGGAGTAGGGCTGGGGAGGTAGTCGGGGGCCAGTCGGGGAGCTTGGCGTCCATGTAAGCAGCTGGTACTTCAGCCCATTAGGAAGACGGTGAAAGGCTTTACGCGTGGCAAATGCATCCAGTTTCAGTGTTATAAAGGTCATTTTGCTAACTACCTGAAGCAGGAATGATAAATACGTAAAAATGACACAGGAGGCCGGTTAAGAGGCCAGTTACTCAGTCGAACGACAGATGGTGATACCTTGAGCTGCATGGTGGTCATGCAGATGGAGGGGTGGGTGGGAGTGAGCTGATTGGTGAGGTTTGTTGAGCAGTGCGGTGTGGGTGGGGTGAGGGAGAGGAGGTGTCAGATCATGTCTGGGATTGTTCTGGAAACTGCATGAGGCTGTTAGCAAATGCTCTTGCCTGTTCCATGGTGTGTGGAGCCTCAACAGATGCATAACCTCTGGTCACCAAAGGCTGCTGGGAAGCAGCATCCTCGAGGAGAGCCCAGCGTTTCACTGGAACGTAGAGGTGGAAGGGTGTGCTGGGGAGAAGGTATAAAGTAGAAGGAATTGGGGTTCTGGAGGGCACCGTGGTATGGAGTTGGAGGCCAAGGAGGATGGCTGGAGAAGAGGAGATCAGAGCCAGATGAGGTGAAAGAATGCCTTTCTGGCTGTACTTGTTGCTTTGGTCTGGAAAGTGGTTCTCATGTCCCGAAGTGCACCCATGCTCTCTTGATCATTTCCCCAAACTCATGTCTTCCACCTTTTCTGTACTGAATGATTGTTTTGTAGTTGTTTTTGGGTCTTGCACAGCTCTGTAAGGGCAGTCACATCACAGGCTTCCTGAAGCTGGTAAGCACGAGGCCACCAAAGTGATACACGTGCAGGTGAGTTTTCATGAGGCGTCAAGCGCGTGGGGCAGAGTGATGGAAGGGTGGCTTGCTGCCCCGGCTCCGCTGCTCTCTATTTGGAGGAGCTGCGTCTCTACGGCCTGTCTTAGGGGTGAGAGAAGTGATGTCTGGAGAGGCAGAGCAGTGCTGTGTTGAAAGCTCATCAAGCCGAGTCCAGATCTGAACCCGGATTGCCTGATTCTGGGTTCCATGTTCTCTATAAAGGTCAGATAGAGGTTTCCTTAAGTTAAAACACGTTGAAAACCGTCAGGTAAACTGTCAAGTGCTCTGACCTTCAGTCCCTCAAAGCAAGAGTTCTAACACGAATTCTCTGTAGATCTCGCTTTGCCCAGCATGGGAGACTCATGTTGATGGTGTTGTAGGGCTTTGCCCTGCCCTCTGGGAAGCTCTGATTTCCCTAGAACTGGGCTGGAGCATGCTTTAATTCTTCTGTATGCAGGGGTCACGTTAAGTTGTGTTGCTGTCATTTATTATCCGTATAAACTTGAGCAAGTCATTTTTTCCACCTGAGCTTCGTGTTCTTTGCTTTTAAAATGGGAGAGTGATATCTACCTGGGGTTTCTATTTTTTCAGGGTGAGAGATTGCTGAAAACACTTTGTCAGCTAAATAAAGTAGCCTTACAGTTCTCTCCACACTGTAGGCATTTGTTAAATGGATGTACAGTGAAGATACAAGGAAGCCTACACAGCATCCTCCCAGGCCATCAGGGCCGTTCCCACGGTGAGAATGCAGTTTGCAAGTGACGCTCAGGAAGTCTATTTTAATGGTGAGACATCATGTTCCAAGTCAGACTTTTAGTTTATTGAACTGCTCAGTGGAGCAAGCAGATGTTCCTGTTCCTAAAAGGTTCACTAGTCACGCAGCTCCCTGTGTCTCGAGAGCTACATAGAGAGTCTCTCCCCTGCTGTCAGCTGTCTCTTTGCTGATTGGTTCAGCTATGAGGAGCTCACTCTTGGTCCTTGTGGTCCTAGTCTTGCCTCTCCTGTGTCCCACCAGGTAAAACGGAATCCCCTCCCTGTGGCATTATGAACAGTTAAGGGAAAGTGGGTATGAGGTCCTATAAGAGTGAGGAGGAAGCTGGACTTGGATGAAGGAAGTTGAAACAGGGAGGGATGTGAGCAGAGATGTATGCTCCAGGCTGTTCAGGGGACGGAGATAAATGCTCAGGACACACAGTAGTTTCAAAGAAGAAATTGGTTCTGGATTTTGGTCTGGGGAATCTGTGAAGTTTGCAGGGAAAGTTGGACTGATGGTATTGGCAGTGCAAAAGTGTGAGACCTTTAGAGGACAGGTAGGCTTTGGGAGTGGGAAGGGGGCTGTTCCTTTAGGACTCTTAGAACTTGCACTCCCAAGTCAGTTACCTGGATTATTTTTTCACACGTGTTTAGAAACCAAGGCAGACTTTACGCTGAGCAGCATCAACAGAGAGAGCAAGTTGTTCCAGGGTGTTAGCTCAAAGCACGATGGGATCCTATGGAACATCAGTGAGGGGGTCAGAATCTATGCCCTCTGGACAGAAACCAGCAACTTGACACTGCTGAAGAGGGTCCACTTAAGTCACTGAAGTGGACGTTCTCAGACTTTGCTTGTGGTTTGCTAAAGTCTGCAGAAAGCTTTTACCCTTTGCCCCGAAGCTTCATATTTTAAAGGTATCACTTGAGGGCCAAAGATGAGGTATTCAAAGGGCAGGTGAGGATTGTGTTGAGATTTCTGCCACTGTCCTGGATGGCAGGACCTCTGGACACATGGTGTCTCCACTGGACTCCTTTGTCCTCCGAGAGGTACTCCAGGGCTAATGGGCATGTGAAAGGCACATTTGCTTGCCGGTGGCCTTTGGTCGTACCACGTTGATTACTCTCACACCCATGGGCCAGCTGGGTGGAGAGACTGATAAGGCTTAGCACAGAAGAGTGGGTCGTTCAGTAAGGTGACTCAGAGCCACCTTCACCCTCTTAAACTGCCTGCCTTACCACTCCTCCCTGACCCCTCAGCTTCCAGAGGCACCCCGGTCTTAAGGTTAGGAAAAATACTAGCAATTGATTTAGATACATGTTTCAGGTATTTCAAACCATTTCACACTCGTTACCCCACGGGATGCTTTCAACTAACCTGTGAGTAAGCCTAGGCAGGTAGTCAGGCACGGAGCAAAAAGTCCAATAGAATGTTATTGGGAAGGCAGGCCTAGAACCATGGGCTTCTGTGATTCTGTGTTAGTGATCTTTCCTTCTTCAAGCCGACACTTGGTAATCTCAGACTGCCTTGCTACTATCCTAGACCCTGCATGTCTCCTGGTATGGGGCCTCGACAGACTCCTTGGTCTACTTTGAGGTGTAAATGTTTCTTCCATAACAAACACTCCCAAGCGAATCTGCTGGGCCCTGTTTGCCTGTACATAGTTGTTTAGTGATTCATGTGAGTCGGGACCATGGGAACTAAGGATTCATAACAGGGTCTGTGGAAAATAACTGAAGAGCAACTGAAAAAGGGGCCCTCAGCTGTAACATGACTGGGGTCTTTGGATCCTGTCCAGTCTACCGTTAAAAAGTTGTAAAGTGTAGCCTTCAATCTAATTTATCCATAGCTTTATGACCCTGCAAGCACTGTGCATTTATTTTTGTTTTTGTTGGCAGAAGTGGACCGAATGCGTACATAAGAAGATTGTTTCATACATGCTGGCGAACAAAAGGTGTTTGCAAGAGATCATGTGCAAAGGGTGAAATATTTCATTCTTTCTGTGAAGTGGCAGTTCTGTGCTGCATTAACAAAAAGTATTTGCCTGTAATGGTTGGGAAATAGTTATATATGAGGCCCCTGCTGACTTCCTCAGATGTACCATCCCATTAAAATGATGGCTTTAGCTGATGTTTTTGTGTTGGCTGTGTTTCTCTTTATTTAGAGGCGTTCATTGTCTCTCCCATGGAAATAATCATATAATCAGAATAGTGTAAAAATCATAAGTGAACCTCATAATGAATTTCACAAATTTATCATGTCCATGTAACCTGAACCCAGATGAAAAAAAGAATGTAATAATATTCCAGTCACTACGAGTCACTACTCCACAAAAGACTGTCCGTAGCCTGACTTCTAACAGCAGGAGTTCTGCCACCTGTTTTTGAACTTTATATAAATGGAATCACACAGTAGGTACTCCTTTGTATCTGGCTCCTTCTGGTCTACATTATTTCAATGACATTTATCCTTATTGTTTGATGTAACTGTAATTTATTCATTCTCCATGTTGTATAATACTACATTGGAGAATAGGCCACAGTGTATTTGAAAATTGTAATATAGATGGTCATTTGTGTAGTTTTTCAGGTCTTGGCTCTTTGAAATAGCGCTGTGATGAACATTCTTGTGGATGCTTTTTAAGGCTTATATGCAAGCATTTCTGTGGGTATATACCCAGGAATGGAATTTCCTGTCATAGGCTGTACATGTATTCACTTTTAGTAGATATGGCCAAATTGTTTTCCAAATTGGTTGTACCAATTTACAACTCCCATCCAGTGTCTGAGAGTTCTTGTTGCTTTACATCCTTTTCCACAACTATTATTATCTTCCCCTTTTTTCCATCTAGGAGGTATATCGTAATGGCATATGCATTTCACTGATGGCTAATGAAACTGAACCCCTTTTCACTTGTTTATTGGCCATTTAGATAATCCTTTTTTGGTGATGTACTGTTCAAGACTTTCATCTATTTTTCTACTGGATTGTCTTAACTTTTTCTACTTGGGAACCTCCTAAGGAACACTCATTATTTGACATTGGCAATAATAAAGTGAAATTCGTATTGAAAATATTGATGTTTAAATATGGAGTACGTTATAGTTTACAAGGCACAGTTACAGAAATTTTGTACTGTTTAGTATGACCAGGCCATCAAAATGTTTTAGTTCTTAAGTATTTTTAAATTTCATTAACCTAAGCAAGACAAATCACTTGAGTTAATGACACTTCAACCCCCTTCTTTTTTGAATAGCTTTTAGGAGGAATTAAGTCGATGAGAGAGAGGCAGTGCTTCCAGCATGACGGGGAGCTGTAAACAAACCTGCCGTGATGGGTGAAGTACCCATCCTGAGCAGATTGCATCGTAAGACTGAGCTAGGACTAGACTCTTTTGGCTCTTCTGAGAAAAGGACAAAGGTGATTATATGCACAGCCAAATCATCTTTCAGTGTCATTAACATCATTCCTGCTGTCAGCTACATTCCTCTTGAGAGTGTCCTGCTCAGATGGGGAGAATAAGTAGTACGGGTGGTTCCTTCCTTATCTGCTACAACCAATAAACAGGGCCCTTTCTTCTTCTTCTCTGTCTCTTCCTCCCCTTCCCCTTGCCCTTCTCGTTCTTCTTTCAGTGTTTACTGTTGTTTGCTCATGTCATCCATATGTGTTTGTGGAATAGGCTAGCCTGCATTTTTCTGCCAATAGCATCTGTGATACATGAGTTTCCTCAGGCCTCTGAATAGTGATGGAGCTAAGATTGTGCTGGGTTGTGCTTCCTCATCTTGTCCACCTCACGTCACTCCTTACTGCTGAGAAACCTTGGATGTGTCTTATGTCACCTCCCCAAAAATTCTTTTCTGCTTTTCTTGTTGGGGTGTCTGCTACTGGAAATTTGACTGGAAGGTGGCATCTTCCCTTTGTAGCTGCCACTGGGATTGTTGCTGTCCTAGTCATACTGATGTCTCTCAGTATTTTGGGTGACATCAAAAGAAAGGGCTGCCACATTCCCTGTAGGCTTCACTGAGCCCACCTCATGCTATGATCCATATTGAGATAGGGTAAATATTCCTGTTCTGTTTTTTTTTAATCACCTGAGTATCAAATCAATGCTGCTCATGGTCTCAGGTCTCATAGAGAGCCCTGTTGATAGCATTATTTTTAAAAATTAAATTTATTTTTACTAAAAAATCCCCAGCTCACTCATTTTTCCCACCCACCCTACCCCCAACCTGTTGCAACCACCAGTCTGTTCTCTGTATCCATGAGCTTGTTTTTGTTTTTGTTTTTTTTTTAAGATTGCACATATAAGAGAGATTATACGATAATTTGTCTCTTTGAATTATTTCACGTAGCATAATGCCCTTGAGGTCCATTTTGTCACAAATAATGTTTTGTTCTTCTCTATGCCCGACTAATATTTCACCGTATGTACATGATACATTTTCTTTATCCATTCATCCATCAGTGGATACTTAGGTTGTTTGCATAGCTTGGCCTTTGTAAATAATGCATCAGGAAACCTGGAGGTTCATATATATTTTTGCATGAGTGTTTTTGTTTTCTTCTGGTAGGTGCTCAAAAGTGGAATTGCGAGATCACATGGTAGTTCTACTTTTAATTTTTTTTTTTTTTTTTTTTTTTGCGGTACGTGGGCCTCTCACTGTTGTGGCCTCGCCCGTTGCGGAGCACAGGCTCTGGATGCACAGGCTCAGCAGCCATAGCTCACGGGCCTAGCCGCTCCATGGCATGTGGGATCTTCCCAGACCAGGGCACGAACCCGTGTCCCCTGCATCGGCAGGTGGACTCTCAACCACTGCGCCACCAGGGAAGCCCTATTTTTAATTTTTTGAGGAATCTGTGTACGGTTCTCCATAGTTGTTTTGTCAAGGTCCATTCCCACCAACACTGCAGAAGCCTCCCTTTTCTCCCCAGCCTTGCCAGCACTTGTTATTTCTTGTCTTTTTGATGACAGTCATTGTAACAGGTGTGAGGTGAGATCTCATTGTTTTGATTTGCATTTCCCTGATGGTTAGTGATGTTGAGGATCTTTTCATGTACCTGTAGGCCTTCTGTATGTCTTCTTCGGAGAAATGTCTATTCAGATATTCTGCTCATTTTGAAATTGGATGGTTTGCCTTTTGCTTTTGAGTTGTAAGAGTTCTTTATATATTTTGGATGTTGGCCCCTATCAGATATGATTTGCAATTATTTTCTTCTATTCAGTATGTTACCTTTTCATTTTGTTGATGGTTTCCTTTGCTGTGTAAAAGGTTTTTAGTTTGATGTAGTCCCACTTGTTTATTTTTGCTTTTGCTTTTGGTGTCAGATTAAGAAACTCATGGCCAAGACCAATGTCAAAGAGATTATCGCCTGTGTTCACTTCTAAGAGTTTTATGGTTTCAATTCTTACATTAAAGTCTTTAATCCATTTTGAGTTAATTTTTTTGTATGGGGTACGATAGTGGGCCAGTTTCATTCTTTTGCATGTGGCTGTCCAATTTACCCAACACCATTTATTGAAGAGATCGTCCTTTCCCCATTGTATATTCTTGGCTCTGTTGTTGTAAGTTCATTGACCTTATATGCATGAGTTTATTTTTGGGCTCTCTGTTCTGTTCCATTGATCTGTGTATCTGTTTATATGCCAATGAAATAATCTTTTATTTACTGTAGCTTTGTAATATAGTTTAAAATCAAGGAACTTGATGCCTCCAGCTTTGTTCTTTTTTTCTCAAGATGGTAACTTAGGGTCTTTTGTGGTTCCATACACATTTTAGGATTGCTTATTCTGTTTCACTGAAAAATGCCATTTGAATTTTGATGTTGATTGCATTGGGTAGTATGGACATTTTAAAACATATTAAATAAATTAATTAATTAATTAATTTTGGTTGTGTTGAGTTTTAGTTGCCGCACGCAGGATGTACGTTGTGGTGCTTGGACTTCTGTCTAGTTGTGGTGCGTGGGCTCCAGAGCGTGGGGGCTCTGTAGTTTGCGGCACGTGGTCTCTCTCGTTGAGGTGCCCGAGCTCAACAGTTGTGGCATGTGGGCTTAGTTGCCCCACGGCATGTGGGATCTTAGTTCCCCAACTGGGGATTGAACCTGCATCCCCTGCATTGGAAGGTGGATTCTTTACCAATGGCTCACCAGGGAAGTCCCCTAGTATGGACATTTTAGCAATATTAATTCTTGTAATCCATGAGCACAGAATATCTTTCCATTTTTTTGTGTATTCTTAAGTTTCTTTCATCAGTGTCTTGTAGTTTTCATTATATAGGTCTTTCAACTCCTTGGTGAAATTTATTCCTAGGTATTTTATTTTATTTTTTGATGCAGTTGTAAATGGGATTGTTTTTTAAATTTCTCTTCTGTATAGTTCATTATCAGCATAAAGGAATGCAACCAATTTGTGTATATTGATTTTTTTATACCTTACATATTTACTGAGTTTATTTATTAGTTTTAGAAGTTTTTTTGTAATTCTTAATTTTAATTTTATTTAAAAAAATTTTTATTTTATATTGGAGTATAGTTGATTAACCATGTTGTACTAGTTTCAGATGTATAGCAAAGTGATTCAGTTATACATATACATGTATCTATTCTTCTTCAAATTCTTTTCCCGTTTAGATTGTTACATAATATTGAGCAGAGTTTCCTATGCTAAACATTAGGTCCTTGTTGGTTATCCATTTTAAATATAGCAGTGTGTAGATGTCAATCCCAAACTCCTTTGGTGGACTCTTTGGAGTTTTCTGTATGTGATATTTATATTACGTTGTCTGCAAATAGTGGCAGTTTTACTTCTTCCTTTCCAATTTGGATGCCTTTCGTTTCTTTTTCTTGCATAATGAACTCTGGCCAGTACTTCTAATATTACGTTGAATAAAAGTGACAAGGTTGGTCGTCTTTGTCTTGTTTCTGATCTTCGAGGAAAAGCTTTCAGCTTTTTACCATTGTCTCTGATGTTAGTTGTGGACTTGTCATAATGGCCTTTATTTTGTTGAGTTATGTTCCCTCTATACCCATTTTACTGAGAGTTTTTTTATCATAAATGGATGTTGAGTTTTGTCAGATGCTTTTTCTGCAGGTACTGAGATGATCATATGATTCCCTTTTGAAAACATCATTTACTGCTATTTCCAGAAACCTCTTTCCACACAGGACTAAGGCAGATATTATTGTGGCCTGGAAGGAAAAGAGATATCATTCTATTGAGTCTGCATACCTCTCTCCTTCCAGGAATCTTTGCAAAAAGTTTTTTCCCTTTCCCCACATACAGCTGAACTTTTGCCAATAGATTAAGGCCAATATCATCCCTCCAACTCTGCACAAAGTACTTATTTCTATCAATGTAAAAAATATATCCACCAATCCAGCTAACTTTTTGATGCATTTCAAGTAAGTTACAAGCATCAGTACACTTGTCCTTAAGAATTCAGAATGATATCGTTAGAGTTTAATAGTTTCTTTTTATGTTAAAAATTTTATATACCATGCAATGCACATGTCTTGTGTGCCATTCAAAGAGCTTTGACAAATGCATACACCTGTAGTCTGAACCTTATCAAGATGATATTTACATCACTCCAGAACGTTCCTTGATGTCCTTTTCCAGTTGATATCTACCACCAAGTTTCTGTTTTCTGAGCAGCAGCTGTTATGTTTTATATTAACCACAGGTTAGGTTTGCTTGTTCTAGAACTTCATACATATAGTGTCTAATTAGAGTGTGTACTGTGCTGTAAGGATTTTTCCTTCCTGAGATAATATTTTTAGATCCTTCCATGATATTGCTTGTATCTGTAGTCCATTCCTTTTTATTGCTGAGGGGTATTCTGTTGTGTGACTTCACTGCAGTTTTTAATCCATTGTCTTCCTAATGCACATCTGGACTGTTCCCAGTTTTTGGCTATTGTGATTAAGCTACAGTGAACATTCTTGTGCTAATCTTTTTGTAAAGATAAGCTTTTATTTCTCTTGGGTAAATTCTTATGAGTGGAGTTTCTCAGTCATAAGTTAGTCTTAGGTTTAGTTTTCTTTGTAAACAACTTTATTAATATATAATTCACGTTCCAAAATGCCATAAAATTCACCCCTTTAAAGTGTACAATTCAGTGGTTTTTAATAGATTCACAGAGTTGTGCAGCCATCACCACAATCAGGTTTAGCATTCTTCTTTATCACTCCCCGAAAAACCTCTTGTAGCAGTCACTCCCTGTATTAGTGTGCTAGAGCTGCCATAGCAAAGTACCGCAAGCCAGGGGACATAGATAACAGATATTCATTGTATCATAAGATCAAGATGTTAGCAGGGTTGGTTCCTTATGAAGGCTGTGAGAGAGAATCTGTTTTATGCCTCTCACCTCGCTTCTGATTTGCTGGCATTCCTCGGCTAATGGAAGCACACCTAATCTCTTTAGCACTTGTTGTCCAGTTACACCCTTAGAGTTCTCTCCATAGCGTGCCTTCTCATTTTTTTTTTTTTCCTCAATATGGGTAGGCAGAGAATTCTCCAGATCTTCAAGTTCTGGTTCTTTTTTTTTTTCTAAACAATTCTCTCTTTAATTTATTTCCTTCCGTTTGCATTTTAATATAAACAGTAAGGAGAAACCAGGCCATGCCTTCAACATTTTGCTTAGAAATTATCTCTGCTAAACACCTGAGTTCATTATTTGCAAGTTCTAATTTTCATTTAACAACACAATTCAGCCAGATTCTCTGCCACTTTATGACAAGGATCTCCTTTCCTCCAGATTCTTGTTTTTCATTTCTGTCTGAGACCTCACCAGAACTGCATCCATCATTTCTAACCTTCTATTCGTGATGACATATGTATTCTTTAAGATGACTGAAGCCTTCTCTACAGATCTCCCCTTTTCTTTCTGAGCCCTCCCTAGAATATCCTTTAATGTTCATATTTCTACCAAGATTCTTCTCAAGGCAATCTAGACTCTCTTTGTCATGCACCTCAAAATTCTTCCAGTCTCTACTCATTACCCAGTCACAAAGCCATTTCCACATTTGTAGGTATTTGTTATAGCAACACCCCATTTTCCAGTAGCAAAACCTGTATTAGTGTGCTAAGGCTACAATGACAAAGTACTACAGGCTGGGTGGTTTAAACAACAGAAATTTATTGTTTCATTGTTCTGAAGGCTATAAGTCTAACATCAGGATGTTGGCAGGGTTGGCTGGTTGTGAGGGCTTTGAGAATCTGTTCCTTTTCTCTCTCTCCTGTCTTCTGGGGTTTGTAGGAAATTCTGGTGTTCCTTGGCTTGTAGGCCTCTGCCATCAGCTTCATACGGCATTCTTCTTGTGTGTATGTCTGTCCAAATTTCCCCTTTTTATAAGGACATCAGTCATATTGGATTAGGGCCCATCCTAATGACTTCATCTTAACTAATTATATCTGCAATTGATCTAATTCCAAATAAAGTCACATTTCGAGGTACTAGGAGTTAGGAGTTCATTATATGAAATTTTGGGGACATGAATTTAGCCCATAAGACTCTCCATATCTTTCCATCCCCGCTCAGCCTCAGGCAACCACTAATCTACTTTTTGACGATTTACCTGTTCTGCACATTTCATATATATATGGAATCATACATAGCATGCTATGCAATATATGCATGCAATATATGCTATTTTGGACTGGTGTCTTTCACTTAGTATAGTTTTTCAAGGTTCATCCACGTTGTAGCATGTATTAGTATTTCATTTTTAAGTTGCCAGATAGTCTATTGTATGGATGTATATTTAATTTTATAGGAAAACTTCAGAACTTTTTCCAAAGTAGTTGTACAGTTTACACTTTTACCAATAATGCATGAGAGTTCCGGTTTCTCCACATCCTTGCCAGCATTTGGTATTGTCAGCATATTTAATTTTTAGCCATTGGAGTGGGTATGTGTAGTGGTATCTCACGTCATTGTAGTTGGCATTTTCCTGATGACAGTCACTTTTTAATATGATTCTTGGCAGTGTCTATATTTCTTTTGTCAAGTGTTTATTCAATTTTTTGCCCTTTTTATCTTTTTTTTTCTTTTTATTATTGAATTCCTAATTCTTCTTTTTCTTCTTAACAGTATGTTTTGGTGATCAGTAGTTTTAAATTTTGTTGAAGTCAAATTTATACGTGTTTTTCCTTCTGTGGTTATTACTTTTTGTGTCCTAAGAAACTTTTGCCTACCCCCAAGTCACAAAAATATTCTCCTCTGTTCTTCTGTGACCTTTAGTCTTTACGTTCTGTTATGATATATCTAGAGTTCACTTTTGAGTATGATGTGAGGTAGGGTCATATGAACAAAGTAAATAAATATCCACATTCTGTATGAATATTAAGCAGTTCCAGCAGCATGTATTGAAGAGATTTCTTTTCCCCTTCGGATATCCTTGGCAACTTTGTACAAAGTCAAATGACAGTAAATGTTGATCAACTTCTGGGTCCTTTATTTGGTTCCATTAGTCTGTTAGTCAGTCTTTAAACAGTATCATGCTGCCTTTCTTAATGTAGTTTTATAGTAAGTCTTAAATTCATACAGTGTTAGTTGTGCAACTTTTTTTTTCTATTCCAGTATCATTTAAAACTTCTAAGTCCCTTGCATTTCGATATCAATTTTAGAGTCAGTTTGTCAGTTTCTACAAAAATTCTGCTGGGCTTACGATTGGGATTGCAGTGAACCTACGGGGTCATTTTAGAAAGACTTGAACCTTAACAGTATTGAGTCTTCCAATTCATGATGAATATAGTCTATCCAGTCATTTAGGTCTTCTTTTATTTATTGCAGTAGTGCTTTGTAGCTTTTAGTGAAGAGATCTTGCACATCTTTTCTCTCCTTGTTCGTCTAGTTCCTATTACTCCATATCCTTGTCAGCATTTGCTGTTGTCAGTATTCTGGATTTGAGCCATTCTAATAGGTGATGTTTTAATTTTTAATTATCTGATGACATGTGATATGAAGCATCTTTTCACATGCCTATCTGCTATTTCTACTTCTGTGGAGAGGTGTCTGTTAAGATTTTGGGCCTGTTTCGTAATTGGGTTGTTCATTTTCTTATTGTTGAGGGTTTTTCCTCCTGCTCTATTGAGGTATTGCTGACATATAACATTGTATAAATTTGAAGTGTATAAAGCAATGATATATATATATATATATATATATCTCTCAAAATAATTACACAGTAGGATTAGTTAACATCTATCACTCACATAATTACATTTTTTTGTGTGTGTGGTGAGAACATTCAAGGTCTACTCTCTTAGCAACTTTCAAGTGTGTAATACAGTATTGTTAACTGTAGTCACCATGCAGTACCTTAGACCCCCAGAGCTTATTCATATTATAACTGGAAGTTTGTATACTTTGACTGACATTTCCCCATCACCCTATTCCTCAGCCCCTGGCCACCACCACTCTACTCTCTGTTTCAATGAGTTTGGCTTTTATATATTCCACATATATATAAGTGATATCATAAAGTACAATATTTGCCTTTGTTTGTCAGACAGATTTCACTTAGAATGATGCTCTTGATGTCCATCCATGCTGTTGCAAATGGCAGGATTTTCCTCTTTCTCATGGTTGAATAATTTTCCATTGTATATATAGGCCACATCTTCTTTACCCACTCGTCTGTAGACAGACACTTAGGTTATTTCCGTATCTTGAATGTCGTGAACAATGCTGCAATAAACAATTGGGGTACAGATATCACATTGAGATTCTGATTTCAGTTCTTTTTGATATGGGATTACTGGATCATATGGTAGTAATATTTTTAATTTTTGAAAGAACCTCCGTACTGTGTTCCATAGTGGCTGTACAAATTTTCCTTCCCATCAGCAGTGCAGAAGGATTTTATTTTCTCCACATCCTTGCCAACACTTATCTCCTGTCTTTTTTATGATAGCCATTGTAACAGGTATGAAGTGAAATATCATTGTAATTTTGATTTACATTTCTGTAGTGATTAGTGATGTTGAGCATCTTCTCATGGACCTGTTGGCTATTTGTATATCTTCTTTGGAAAAATGTTTATTTAGGGCCTCTGCCCATTTAAAAATCAGATTATTATTCTTACTATTAATTTTTGCTGTTGAATTCTATGAGTTCCTTATATATTTTGGATATTAACCACTTATCAGATACATGATTTGCAAATATTTTCTCCCATTCAAATTGAAGAACTTGGGGTGTTTAACCTGTAGTGTTTCCCTACTCTTGGAGAAATTAGCATGTGTCCTCCATATTTTCAGCAAATTGGCAGCTGGATTCAGAGGCTTGACCTGACTCATGTTTGAGTCCTTTAGCTGTCTGTACTGTAGCTGGTGGGGTGTGTGTGTGTGTGTGTGTGTGTGTGTGTGTGTGTGTGTGTGTTGTATCAGGAGGCCCATAATGTCTGGTTGTCTGTCTTTCAGAGATAATAGCAGCTACTGATGCCCAATGACTAGATTCATTAATACAATGGGGGTTGTATGTTGGTGATACTGTAATTAATATGTCTTTTTCATTGTTTAATTGTAATGTATACAACTCAGTAAGTTTGGTGACTAGTTTATACCTGTGAAACCATCACCACCATCAGGACCATAGACGTATTCATCACATACGGAAGTTTCCTCTCACCTCCTTTATTATTGTTGTTGTTGTTGTTGTTATTACTTGTGATAAGAATACTTAGCATAGGATCTAGCCTCAGAAAATTTTAAATAGATAACTCTGTATTGTTAGCTATAGGTACTGTGTGTAGCAGAACTTCAGAACTTATCTGTCTTGCATAAATGAAACTTTGTACCCTTTGACCAATGTCTGCCCACTTCCTCCACCCGTCAGGCCCTGTTACTACGAGTCTGACGTTTTTGGATTCCACATATAAGTGAGACCACACAGTATTTGTCTTTCGCTGTCTGATTTATTTCACTTAGAGTATGTCCTCCAGTCTATCCATGGGTCACAAACAGCAGGATTTCCTTCTTTTTTAAGGCTGAATTTATTTTGTATATTGATGTATATCACATTTTCTTCCTGTGTGTTTGTGTTTTTCACCTTTATTGAGGAATGACTGACTGATAAAAACTGTATACATTTAAGGTATACAATGCGATGTTTTGATATAATATACATTGAATTGATTACCACCATGAGATAATTAACATATCCAACACTTCACATGGTTATCCTCTTTTATTGTATGGTAAGATCACTTGAGATCTACTCTCCTAGCAGATTTCAAGTATATAATACAGTATTATTAACTATTTTTATTAACTATAGTCACCATGCTGTACATTAAGTCTCTAGAACTTGTTCATTTTATAACTGGAAGTTTGTTCCCTTTGACTAACATCTCTCCATTCCCCCACCCACCATACCTTGGCAACCACCATTATACTATCTACTTCTTTGAGTTTTACATTTTTACGTTCCACATATAAATGAGATCATACAGTATTGGTCTTTCTATGTCTCACTTACTTGACTTAGCATAATGTCCTTCAGGGCATTTGTCCATGTCATTGCAAATGGTATAGTTTCCTTCTTTTTAAGGCTGAATAATATTCTGTTGTGTGAATATACATACACATATATATATACACATATATGTATGTGTATATATATATCACAATTTCTTTACCCATTTATCCATTGACAGACACTTTGGTTGTTTCTGTATCTTGGCTAGTATGAATAATGCTGCAGTGAACATAGGAGTACAGATATCTCTTCAACATCCTGATTAAACATCATTTCCTTTGGATATATACTTAGATGTGGAATTGCTGGATCTTATGGTGGTTCTGGCTCTAATTTTTAAAGGAACATTGATAATCTTTTTCATAATTACTCTTTCAATTTACATTTCTCCTAAAAGTGTACAAGGGTTCCCTTTACTCCATATATCTACAATATTTGTTATTATTATTATTTTGGTAATAGCCATTGTAACAGGTATGAGGTGATATCTCATTGTGGGCTTGATTTGCATTTCCCTGATGGTAAGTGACATCGAACACCTTTTTTTGTATCCCTTTTGGCTATTTGTATATCTTCTTCGGAAAAATATCTATTCAGGTCCTTTGCCCATTTTTAATTGCTTTGTTATTATTTTGGGCTGTTGAGTTGTGTGAGCTCCTCATGTGTTTTGCAAGGAACTTACAAACCCTTACTGAGTATAGGGTTTGCAAATATTTTCTCCTATTCCGTAGGTTGTCTTTTCACTCTGTTGACTGTTCCTTTGCTGTGCAGAAGCTTTTTAGTTTGATGTAGTCCTACTTGTCTAATTTTGCCTTTGTTGCTTGTGCTTGTGCATATCCAAGAAATCATTACAAAGACCAGTCTCATGAGCTCTTCCTCCATGTTTTCTTCTAGAAATTTTACAGTTTCAGGTCTCATGTTTAAACCTTTAATCTATTTTGAATTGATTTTTTCTATAAATGTACTCTTTTGCATGTGACTATCCAGTTTTCCTAACACTGTTTGTTAAAGAGACTATCCTTTCTCCATTGTATAGTCTTAGTAACCTTGTTGAATATCAGTTCTCTCTCTGTGGGCTTATCTCTGGGCTTTCTGTTCTCTTCCACTGTTCTACATGTCTGTATTTATGCCAGTACCACACTTTTAAAATTATTATAGCTTTGTAATATATTTTGAAGTCATGAATTGTGATGCCACCAGCTTTGATTTTTTGCTTAAAATTGATTTGCTATTCAGGGACTTTCGTGGCTCCATAAGAATTTTAGGGCTCTCTCTTCCTTCCCTCTTTCCTTTCTTTAAAAATTATTTTATCTGTTTAAAAAAATTTTTAAACTGTTCTAGGATTGTTTTTTCTATTTCTGTAAAAAATAACTTTGGGATTTCCACAAGGATTTTACTGAATCTATAATTTGCTTTGGGAATTATGAACATTTTAGAAGTATTCTTTCAGTCGATGAACAGGGATTGTCTTCTGTTTATTTGCATCTCCTTTAATTTCTTTCATCAATATTTTGTAGTTTTCAGTGTACAAATCTTTCACCTCCTTGGTTAAGTTGTATTCCTCAGTACTTTGTTCTTTTGATGCTATTATAAATGGGATTGGTTTCATAATTTCTCTTTTGAATAGTTTGTTGTTAGTATATAGAAATGCAACTGGTTTTTGCTTATTGATTTTGTATTCTGTAATGTAGTGAATTTTTTTTTTACTAGTTCTAAATTTTTTGCGGGCATCTTAGGGTTTCCACATATAAAATCATGTCCTCTGCCCACGGAGATAACTGAATCTGAGTTGTTTCTCACTCAAACCTGGAAACATGTTCACTGGTACAGCAATGTCCAGTCAAATATTTTTTAAAAAAGAAACAACTCAAAGAATGGGAGAGAATATTTGCAAACCTATATCTCTTAAAGGTTTAGTGTCCAAAATATACCAAGAACTGACAACCCACTAATGAAAAACAGCTAAATTAAAAAATAAGTAAAGGATTTGAGTAGACATTTCTACAAAGAAAATATACAAATGGCCAATAAAACACTGAAAAGATGTTCAACATCATTAATGTTGCAAATTAGATGCAAATTAAAATACAAATTAAAACTACAATGAGATGACTATAATAAAAGATATGGACCATAGCGGAGTATGTGGAGAAATTGGAACCCTCAAGCACTGCTGGTGGGATTGTAAAATAAAGGATGAAGCTGTGGAAAATAGTTTGGCAGCTCCTTAGAAATTTAAACATAGTGTAACCATAAAACACAGCAATATACCCAGGTATATATCCAAGAGAATTGAAAATATATCCACACAAAAACTTGGATGTAAATGTCCGGAGCAACATCATTGATAATAGCTCCAAACTAGAAACAATCCAAATGTCCATCAGCTGATGACTGGATGATTAAAAGGTAGTGTATCCATTTAATAGAATACTGTTCATCATTTGAAAGGGATTACATATTGATGCATGCTACAACATGGATAAACTTTGAAAAACCTTGTGCTAAGTGAAAGAAAACACAAAGAGTCACATGTTGTTTGATTATATTAAATGTCCAGAATAGGTAAATCGATAGAGACAGAAAGTAGATTAATAGTTGCCAGGGTCTGAGGGGAGGGGAGAATGGGGAATGACTGCTCATGAATACAGAGTTTCTTTTTGGGGTGATGGAATGTTTTGGAATTGGATAGTGGTGATGGTTGCACAACTTTAGGAATATACAGAAAACCACTGAAATGGTACACTTTAAAAGAGTGAATTTTATCTCAATAAAAAGAACAATGAGGGAAATCTTGAATTTCCAGGTATTACAGGTGATCTAAGGTAGTACATGCATCAGAAAAGATGTCAGTAGATAATAATACAAGTCCCAGTGATAAGCCCAACAATTAATATATATTTATTACGTAATATTGGTGGATTTTAAAATTAATTTGGGAGGGTTAGATTGATTATTCAATAAATATGCCTGTATAATTGGTTACTTGGTTAAGTGTGAGGATGGAATCTTAGCTCCCACCATACGTGAAGTAATTTCCACATAAACCCGTACATAGGTCAGTGATCAGAGTGTTCTGTAAACCACAGATGATGATGGAGCAGCCTCCTTTTCACCCTGGCCCTTCTTCTAATCACCACTCACTTTCCATTTCTTCAGTTCCCCAAATTTTCTGTGTTCTATAAACCTCCTTCTACCTTCTTCAGATCAAACACAGTCTTCAAGTAAGAGTTTATAGTAGGTTAAATCCCTGGGGGGCACCACCTTATGGATGTTGCCCTAACCATAAATTCTCCACTTCTCTCACATTCTTTGTCTTATGGTACAATCTTCCCTTGTCAAATTTATTTTCAAACTCTTGGAAGACCTTGTATTCTTTTTCATTTATATTTTCATAACTTTGAAATGAAAGGTTTCCTTCTTACCTTGAGGAACAACAAGGCAAGGACCCCAAGGATGGAAAGCAAGACCCTCATGGTTGAATAAGTCAGAGAGAATCCGTAACTTGGATGAAGAGAACTTCTTTCTGTGTTCAGTACTCATGAAGTGAGTTGCTGTATGATTATTGAACCTTACAGTGGTAAGAACATTTCTGTGTTCCAATGAGCCTTCATTATCAGGAGATATCATGCAATGGACATGACCATCAGTCATTCAGAGTCCATTTGTCAAGTGTTGGCAGCGTGTAGGCAAAGACAGTAGGATGCACAGCACTTAAAGAGAAATAGCCATGGTGAAGGAAGGAGACATATTCTGTTGAAAAATCATTCTCTTTTGGTTCCTGGAAGTTAAGGCAACATTTATAGAGTAAAAACATTCAATTTATTTCGCCAATAATAGGAAGGGAAGCACTAGATATAATAGCATGCCTATTTATTAATATTAATTTGGGGGAATGTACATTAGCAGACTTCAGCAATGAAACTGTATTTGAAGCCATACACAGGCTAGTGAGATACAGAAAAGCTTTTGTTTGATTGCCTCTTTGTCCAACCAACTAATGAGATCAACTAATTTTTATATCTAAAGTCTTAGTGAACACACACTGTTTACACATCACAGTCATATGCAGTGTGAGGGAGACCAGAAAGGAAGAGTGGACCTTAGATGCACTTGGGAAAGCAAATAATACAGGAAAGACAATGGCAGTGCAACCTGAGCATGTGTCTGACAGAGTGGCACAAGTACCTTGTAGACCCTAAAGAAATGAACACAGAGGAACACCGAAGGAGTTTGGGCGGCCTAGGGAATGATTAAAGAAGACATGAGCTGGCTCCATTGGCAAAATTCTCTGTACATTTTATGGGTTGAAAATGGTTTAAATCAGTATACATCCGAGCCAGATGCAGGCAAGAGGAATGAACAGACTAATCAAGTCACAGTACTGGGTGGTAGAAGAGTCAATTCCCAAAAGTTCACTGCTGCAACATGATGCAGGATGTGTGAAATGGAGCTTGGAATGTCCATTTCAGTAAGCACAGTGGGTCCCTACAGCATGAAGCAAGCACTTTTTGGCTGGTGTGCATATAGCCCCTGGTTTTGCTATAAGCATGGTGACTTCTTCGGTAAAAGTCGCATTTTCTGTATTTCAGAAGTCTTTTAGCCTTGAAGCTATCGTAGAATTCAGAGAAGATTTCCTTCTTTTGACTAGTGTCACATTTGACCTAAGATTCATTAAGTATTTTTCAGTCAAACTCACTGAAAAACAGTCAGCTATTCTGGACTCATACTCACCACCCCAAGAGCTGCTCCCCTATCCTGTTTGTAAAGAAATAGGTCTCACTTTCCAAACCAGGATCAAAGCAATTCAGGAAGATACCCATGTAATTAAATTCAACAAATACTTACCGAGTAACTTCTGAGTCTAAAACACTTTGCTTCATTTGGTGATGACTTACACATTCCTTTTGTGCTGTGTTAATATATTTATATGCACTTGTTGTTGCACTTGTTGATTACTTGCTCAGTGAATAGTTTTTGCCTGTTTTAATAAAAAAGACATGAGTAAGAATGCCAATTTTAGAGACTGCAAAGCGCATTCACATTCATGATCTTATTTGGTCTTCGTAATTTCTTAGACGCTCTTACTCTGGGTTGAGTAACTTTTGTCAATACCAAGAAGGAAGCTCCTTTCTTCCATGGCTTCCTCTGGGTACCCCTTCCACTCCCAATGGAACATGTAGTTACATTATTTGAGCAGGTCCTCCCTGGCTATTGAGGCTTTGCAAATGACATCTTGAGCTAAGTCAGGGATGGAGGATTGGTGGGGAGATGGGGGATTGAGGTCCTGGAAGAGGCAACTTCACAAGCCTTAGCCTAAGGAGGGCCAGTGAGGGGGCTTAAAGCTCTGGGGATGACTTTCCCTAAGCCTGGGTTCATGTTTTTTTTCTCCTCTGAGGTTGCTGGGGCAGTGGCATCTGGGAACAAGCCTCTCCCAGTACCCTAAAAACACACAGAGGGGTCTTCGGGTCATTGGGGAATGTGCTGGTTCCCGATGACTACTCCGTTTACTTAAATCTGACTGGCTGGGGATCTTTCGCACCTCTGATCATGAAAAGCTTTGGAAGCATAGGTTACATTGCAAAGGAATCACATTTATGAGCACACATCGTTGAGTTCCCTTATGGAACAGTAAGGGCAGAATTTTCATCGATGCTTTGACATTTTCTATAAAATTGTTTCTCGTCCAGGCAGATTTGGAGACAGGAGATGGGCTTGGAAGGCTGCCCAGGGAGCCCAAGAACACTGGGTGACTCATGGGCTGGTAGTCAGGGACATCAAAGGAAAGGTCAGAGGAAGGCTCATTGCATTCAGGGGGTGGGTTGGTGGGCACCAGATGAGTGTTGAAAGGTAGCTTATCACCAGATTGCTCAGGGCCTCAGTAGAGAAAGATAAAGCACTTTGACAAAGCCCTTTCCTTAAAAGAACACAGAAGAGAAAATCAGATAGCTATCAAGCTATCAAAGTACAAATTGTTACAAAAGAAGGAAGAAAGGAGTTAATTTTCCATGAGATAATAAATTAGACTTAGGAATTATTGGGTTTTACTATTGAACTTAGCTCTCCAGGAAGTCAATAGATACTCAGATAATTTATAATCGAGTGTTCATTGTTTACCTTCCTTCCCTGTACTCAGTAGTATTGAAAGCTTTGGAGTCATTGCAGCATCAATTGTTTCTTTTTCTTCTCATTGCTGCAATCTTTCTAAATTTATTGTTTCCTTACCTTCAGTCTGTAAACATCCTCAAGTTCCTGTGCTTTGAAAGCAAAAGATAAAATAACATTCCTCTCTTTAGTTTACTTTTTACATAAGACCCTAACTTTCCCCCTTTTGTCTCAGGAAAATAGTAGTATGTTCTCTGTTTCCAGTTCTTTCCATTCATCATTCACTCCTTTTTTTCCCCCCCCCCAATATTTATTTATTTATTTATTTTGGCCGGGCCGGGTCTTAGTTGCGGCATGTGGGATCTTCATTGCGGCATGCGGACTCTTAGTTGTAGCATGTGGTTCCCAACCAGGGACTGAACCTGGGCCCCCTGCATTGGGAGCGTGGAGTCTTACCCACTAGACCACCAGGGAAGTCTCTCCGTTCACTTCTTACCCTACAGGTTTCTGACATCTTTTATCTTTCTACTGAGTATACTTTTGTTAAATCGCTAATAACTTTCCCTCTGTGTAAAAACATATAGATATAATACATACACACATAAATATGTACATAGATACCTATGTACTATATGTGTATTTTATTTTTGAATTCTCATGCCTAAATAATACATTTTAATTTTAAAATTGGAAAACCCATAAAATTACTAAGATGATAATAAATATAATGCATTATTCTGCCACTTAAAAGATCATTGCTCTTTTGGTTTATTTCTTTTCCATTAAAATAACAGATAGAGAAGTGTTGAAATATTATAGAATACTATGAACTCCCTATACCAAGTATCTGAATGAAGTGGACACTTTTGGGGAATTATATGTCAATAAAGTTGGCCAATAAAATAAAATTGCAAGTAGTTGAAGTTCTATCCTTTCATTTTCAAAGGGTGCTAGAATGAGCAAGATTTTATGCACAACCTTCAAGGAATAGATAATTTCTATTTTGTGATAATAATTCAGATGATAGAATAAGCTGGATGGCTACTCAACACTTCTAAAAAATAAATTTATTTATTTACTTATTTATTTTTCGCTGTGTTTGGTCTTTGTTGCTACACATGGGCTTTCTCTAGTTGCAGCGAGCGGGGGCTACTCTTCCTTGCGGTGTGCGGACTTCTCATTGCAATGGCTTCTCTTGTTGCGGAGCATGGGCTCTAGGCATGTGGGTTTCAGTAGTTGTGGCACGCGGGTTCAGTAGTTGTGGCTTGTGGGCTCTATAGCACAGGCTCAGTAGCTGTGGCGCACGGGCTCAGTTGCTCCGCAGCATGTGGGCTCGAACCCATGTCGCCTGCATTGGCAGGCAGATTCTCAACCACTGCGCCACCAGGGAAGCGCAACACATTTTATGAAACAGAATAGCCACAACATAGATATGTCACAAGGCAACATATTAGTTATATATTATTGCATGACAAAATACCCCAAGAGGTAGTGGCTTAAAACAACAAACATTGACTACCTCACGGTTTCTGTGGGTCAGGAATCTGGGTGTGGCATAGCTGGGTGCTGTTGGCTCAAGGTCTTCCCTGAGGTTGCAGACAAAGCTGTCATTGGGGTTGCGTGCTCTTTTGAAGGCTGGGAGAAGGCTCTTTCTAAATTCACTCACGTGGTTGTTGGCAGACCTGTCCTTTACCACATGGGCCTCCCCATAGAACTCGTGGCATGGCAGCTGGCTGGCCCAGGAGCAAGTGATCTGAGAAGGAGTGAGAGAGCAAAGCCAAAATGAAAGTCAGCCTTGTAATAATCTAATTTTGAAAATGGCATCCCATCTCATATCATATTACTCTATTCATCATATCTAAGTTGGTAAGTCCAGGCCTCACTCAGGGGGACAGGTTTGCACATTGGTGTGGACCTAGGGGCGGGAATAGTTGAGGATTATCTTAGAAGCTACTGACCACAGACAGCAAAAGATAAAAATAGCCAATCTAACTTATGAACATAGATACAAATGCTACAGAAACTATTATCAAATTGAATCTAATCTCAAAGTAAAAGAATAACACATCATGACCAAGTAGTATTCATCTGGGAAGGAAAGGATGAGCCAACATTAGAAAATCAATTTATTTAGTACACTAAGTTATTCCATGTTTTGAGCACTTAATATGTGCCAGGCACTGTCATAAGTCCTGGGAATACGGTAGTGAACAAGGCAGAGAAAATTCTTGCCTTCAGAGGACGTGGAGAAAAGGGAAACTTCGTGCACTGTTGGTGGGAATTGGTGCAGCCACTGTGGAAAACAATATGGAGTTTCCTCAAATAATTAAAAATAGAACTACCATATGACCCAGCAATTCCACTTCTGGGTATATATCAGAAAAACAGAAAAACACTAATTAGAAAAGATACACGTACCCCAGTGTTCATAGTAGCATGACTTACAATTGCCAAGGTATGGAAACAACCTAAGTGTCCATCAACAGATGAATGGATAAAGAAGATGTGGTGTACATGCATACAATGGGACATTATCCAGCCATAAAAAGAAAGAAATTTTGCCATTTGCAGCAACATGGATGGACTTGAAGGGTATTACGCTAAGTGAAATAAGTCAGAGAAGAACAGATATATCACTTACGTGTGGAATAAAAAAAAAAACTAATGAATATAATAAAAAAGAAGCAAACTCACTGATATAGAGGACAAACTAGTGGCTACCAGTTGGGAGGGAGAAGGGGGCAGGGGCAATATAGGGGTAGGTGATTAAGAGGTGCAACCTATTATGTATAAAATAAGCTACAAGGGTATATTGTACAACATGGGGAATATAGCCAATATTTTATGGTAACTATAAATGGTATATTATATACCTGTAACTTATGACATTGTACATCAACTATACTTCAATAAAAAATTTTTTTCCAGTAAAAGAATTCTTGCCTTCATAGACTATATTTGTAGTAGTGGGGAACACTTCACACACACACGATTACTTAAGAAAAGATACCTTGTGTGATAACAATAAAATAGGAGCGTTTTCACAAATTTAGGATAAACATGGTTAATGGTATTCTTAGTATTTTTCTTAGATGCAAGCTCTGAGACAAGGATTTTAACACCAGGAGTTCTTTAGGAAGGTGATCCCAATAAACACCCACAGAAGAGTGGGGAAATGAGACAAGAGAAGAAACTGAAAAAGGATGACTTTGAAGACAGTTACCATTTTGGGCTACTGTGTATCATTCCCATGGTGAACTCTGGAATGAAGTGTAGATGATCCTACAGAGTTGTGCCAGTGAAGGAAGAGGAAGCAGGGGTGTTTATCTACACAACTCCTTATACATCATTGATTAACTGCTTCCAAGGAGACTAACTGCTTCTGGTACGCTGTGGTTCTCCAAAAGCCCTAAGGAAAAAGGCTCTGGGTAGTCACAGTAAGCACCCCCCTCTGTGTAGAGAAGAAAGCCAAGGGATAAGAACAGGACAGCAACAGTGTGTGCTAATGTCCATCCCTTGCACCACTCAGATTCTCTCTTGCCCCATCTTAAACCTATTTCGTCTTGTCCCTGATTTTTTAAGATTGTGGCTAGTTATAACTCAAAAATATTAAAACACTAGGGTTAGGAAAGTTACAGGCCTTGCTACTTGCAGTTGGTCTTGAGGCCATGGTTGATGTTCATTATCTTTCTTCATTATTCTTGATATCCCTCACCCACGAGCAGCACTTCTGTTGATCTGTTGCTCGCCCTGTGTCGTATGCTTTCGTATGTTTTCATGTTACTAATTAGCATCTTTTCACTTCAGCTTGAGGAGCTCATTTCACCATTTCTCGCAAGGCAGTGCTAGTGGTGATCAACTCCCTTAGCTTTTGTCTCTCTGTTAAGTCTTTATTTCTCCTTCATGACTGAAGCATGACTTTGCCAGTTAGAGTATTCTTGGTAAGTTGGTCTGGTGGCTACATGCTCATGGTCATTATGCAGCAACATGGCGTGTTCCATCTGGTGGAGGTTTTAGTATCCGCAAAACAACTCAGGAATATGTGTTAGATACTGTTATCTATGTCCTTCAGGGAGGAACTAAATATTCTGTGACTGCTGTATGGCTGATCTATCATTTAAATTGTTACCAGTTCTCCTGGCCCAGCTGCCGTCTTTTTTTACTACATGTTCACATTCTCTCAATCATTAACTCTTGAGCCAGCCTTCTGTGACACAGGGGAGGCCTGGGAGACTAAAGCTGTTCTGCAAACGAGGCAGGTATAGGACATAGGAGAGTCTGTCCTAGGAAGACCCCCATAGCGTCCTGCTTGGTTAAACTGTGAACATGGGGGTGCAGATGTCTTTTTGCGTTAGTGTTTTCTCAAAACAGCTATTTTGATTTTTTTATCATCTAGATCACAATATTTCATGGATTTGAGCTAGGTTGTTGGAGAATTACTATTTTCTTTTTTGGTGATGGCGTATTTCCTTGATGATTTTAAAAATTCACCGGTTGGGGCTTCCCTGGTGGCGCAGTGGTTGAGAGTCCGCCTGCCGATTCGTGCCCTGGTCCGGGAAGATCCCACATGCCGTGGAGCGGCTGGGCCCCTGAGTCTGCGCGTCCGGAGCCTGTGCTCCGCAACGGGAGAGGCCACAACGGTGAGAGGCCCGCGTACCGCAAAAAAAAAAAAAAAAAAAAATTCACTGGTTGTCTTGAGCTGGGAACTGCTCATTGGTGCAGCTGTGTCTGGGCTTCTCTAGGATTTTTATGGGCCGACCTGTTCAGGCTTCTTGCTCCCTCTTGTGGCCGAATTCTAAAGCCTTTATGTTTTCTCTTTTCTTACAACTCACCAGGCTGGCTGCTGGCAGCTTGTTTTTGTTTTCCAGAAAGTGGCGCTAAAGCTCCAGTTTGTGCTGATCTGCATTTCTGCGAGCACTTTAGTCACTGGACCTGCTCTCCCTGCAGCACTCGGGAGCAAGTTCAAGGGTCTGGCTGCAGAGTTGGGGGAGGTGTGGGTTTAGCACTCAGGGTGTTGGGGTGCCCACGATCCTGGTGGGGAGACCCTTGGGTGGGGAACTCCCAGAGGCTTACGTGCAGCAGACTTCCTGCTCAAATCCTGAAGCAGCCAGCAGGGACTGTGTCCCTTTAATGCCCTTTGAAACTCTTTTAGGCTTCCTTCCCTCCCTCCCCACAGGCAGGAAGCTGCAAATACCTCCTGGAGTCTTTGCCAGTTACCTTCAGTTGGGGTGTTCTGTTTGTGTTGTTATTAACTGAGGTTTTCTCTGTCTTTGTATCGGCACATTCTCCCCCCCCCCACCCCCCCTCCCGCCCCAGCTCTTCTTGCTTTTCTCTTTTGGCAGAATTCTCAAGTTTTTATGTCTTCCTTGGTTTTTACAACTCACCAGGCCAGGCTAGCTGCTGGAAACCTCTTTGCTTTTACAGAAGGTGGTGGTGTACCTCGTGGTCTATTTTCTCAGCACACCCCCGTCCATGAATTTTGCATTTTCAAATGTGTGGGAGTAAAAGTGTACACTGAAGAGAAAAATGCATATGCTCTTCTAAACAAAGGAATCGGCAGATAGTTATTAGACGAAGGGAAAGGTAAAATTAAGGCACAGGGTTTTCCCAATTAGATAGTTCAAAATTAGTTGTAATAAATGCCTAAGGAATGTCACAAGCAGACAAAGCAGTGACCTTGAAATGATATGATTCCCATCAGAGATTGAACGTGGCTTTGTGTTTAATTCTAGGAACTACATAATTGAAGCATCAACCAATGCTTCCTCTTCTTAAGAAACTGACCCCAGTGGCTAAGCTCAACCAACCGTGAGGATTAAGGGTATCTCACAGGGATTGAGCCCAAGCACTAGACGGGTCTGGAGGTGAGAAATGTGTTGACAGTGATAATGCCAGGAAGTACAAAGCTGCCACCCCGGTGAGCTTATGTCAGATATGCTTTCAGCAACTTAAAGACGTTTCCTTCTATCTCTATCTGATTAAGGATTTTGTTAAAGGGACGTATGCTGAGTTCTATCAATTGCTATTTCAGTGTATATTGAGATGATCAGAGATTTCTCTCCTTTAATATGTTGATATTCATTCCTTAATAGTTGTCTTAATAAACTGTGGTCTTGTGTTTCTAGGATAAACTCTTGGTTCCAGCACACTAGGCTTTCAATACAGAGAGTGGATGGCTCACATTGCTAATGTTTATTTAGGAGTTTTGCCCTTATTTTAATTGCCAGATTAATCATTTCTTTCTTCTTTGTGTGCTATCCTTTTGGATATCCTGTGTGCTTTTCCTTTTTAAAATTGGGTTAAAATACACATAACATAAAATTTACCATCTTAACCATTTTTAAGTATACAGTTCAGTGGTATTAAGTACATTCACATTGTTGTGAAGACACCTCCATAACTCTCTTCATCATGTAGATTTGAAATGGAGGTGAAACTCTATACCTATTAAAGAATAACTCCTTATTCTTCCTACCTCCAGTCCTGGCCATCACCATTATACTTTCTGTCTTTATGATTTTGACTGTTCTAAGTAACTCATATAGTATAGGTATATAAAATATATTATAATACAGGTATATAAAATATATCCATCTCCCTGTTGATACTATGTAAAAAAGATTTTGTTCTTCATTTGACTTGTTCTCTAAAATGTTATATAATTCAGTGTAACAAGATGGCTTTGCTAACAAAATATTATGCTCATCTCTTGTAAAATTTTCTGTATACATGAATCAACAAAATCAACCTAAATCTGAAAAAAAATATGTTCTACAAATATAAGCACTATACAATAACTTAAATTCAGTTTTAGTTATGTTTTCTCTTCCTGAGTTTACTTAATTAACCTAAATAAAAAAGTTTCCATTTACTTAATATAAACAACACTTGTTACTCCTTTTCTTAAATGTTTAATTTTCTGCAAATGTAACAAAAGTTTGAAATTTAGGAATGTTGAAATTTTAACTACTTTTATATCCTACAGTATTTAACTCACATTTTTACCTAACACATTATGCTTGCATCATAAATATTTTAAAACCATTCTTCCATATGGGTACTTCTATTTAATCTTCTCTGCCTGTCCAGTAAGCGTTTGGGACTTGACAGTATATGTCTGTAGCAGATACTCCTTGCTAGCTATCAAAAAAATTGCCATTGAATTTTGCTTGGGGCTTATAATTAGACTATAATCCCACCCCTTCCATGCAGGGCGGCAAGGCCATGCCACTGAGTTCCAGACAGGGAATGAGAACAGAAGTGATGGGTATCCCTTCCAGGGCTGGCCCATAAGAAGCTTCTGTGTATATTCCTCCATGTTCTTTGTTCCTTCTATTTAGTGGGATAAAGATGACCTCTGTTACATTGGAAGCCACGTGTTAAAGATGGCAAAGTCTCTGTCAGCTGGCTTATGGAATGACCACATGGAGGTAAACTCAGACTGCCAGAAACACCTTTCCTAGACTGTTCATGTCAGCGTGAGATTGGTGAGATTTTGCAGCATGTTTATTACTCTGTATTACTATAACTAGTGTTACCAATTAGTGCCTCAATTCATTATTTGAGGTGAGACAAAAGGAGACAGTAGAATAAGGGTGAGTACAACAGAGTATTTAAGAATGAGGTCCCCCCCCCGCCCCCCCACTGTTATAACCTCTTTACTTACTATGAGAGGGGTACAAGTTTGGCTCTAAGGTGCCTAGCAATGATGAGATAAGGAATTATGGCTAGTAACCAAATCACAGTATAAGAAAATAAATGCAAGCAATTTCACAAGATGAAACATGAAGTATGATTCTGCAGGAATTTCTCTTGCCATTCAACCTAAAGAAGTAATTGTGTAAAAGTGTTTCCCAAAACCTTTGGGACAGTAATCTTACAGGGCTTCAAAGGCTGTTTTAAATAATAATACCCAATATATGGTGATGTCATTATAGTAGAGCTCTTGGAGCATGATAGTACTTTGTGTAGTATGGAATAAATTTATAGAGCTTAGTGTTTGAAAACACAGGTGTTTTCAAAAATAGGCATAGATAATTTTTTAAGTTAGAATGTATCTAATCTTCAAAATGAATGTTAAGGAGGCCAACATGACATTTCCACAGTGATGGAGTCCCGAAACAAATGGAGTATAGGTGTGACCATCAATTCCATATCCCTAGGATCAAGGCAAAATTTTAAACATTTATCCAGTAATTCAGTGTAAACCAGTCCCTATTATTTTTGTATACTGAAAGCAGAAATTTTTCACCTGAGTCAAAGATTACGCCTGGCAGACTACACCTGCCTTAACAGTCAGCTTCATCCTCTTGTGGTTGATTTTGCCTCACAGAAAGCCACCATTACAGTTTTTTTTTTTTTTATAATGTTGCTTTTTTTGTTTCTTTGGCTTTAAAAAAATTTTTTTTTAATTTATTTTTGGCCACTCCACGCAGCTTTTGGGATCTTAGCTCCCCAACCAGGGGTCAAACCCCTGCCCCCAGCATTGGAAGCATGGAGTCTTAACCACTGGACCGCCAGGGAGGTTCTACATTTTCTTTTTCGTCTCCCAATATTAAAAAAAAAAAGTCAAGCACTGTATACAGATATACAACGGCCTACACCAAGTAACAAATGAAAAATGTAACTCAAAATTATGTATGCACACTGAAAGTAGGTGCAGTGGTATATTCTACACAGAAAGATGCTAGAGGGCTTACAAACAGTTGATGTCAGTGGTTTCCAAGGAACTTGATCAGACCTTTAGAGGCCCTAGAAACCTTTTTTTTTTTTTTGCGGTACGCAGGCCTCTCACTGCTGTGGCCTCTCCCGTTGCGGAGCACAGGCTCCGGACGCGCAGGCTCAGCGGCCATGGCTCACGGTCCCAGCCGCTCCGCGGCATGTGGGATCTTCCCGGACCGGGGCATGAACCCGCGTCCCCTGCATCGGCAGGTGGACTCTCAACCACTGCGCCACCAGGGAAGCCCCAGAAACCTTTATTTTTAACAAGGGCCCCAGATGATTGTAGGTTTCGATCAAAAGTGTGGTTTGGCAATTCACTTTTAACCTTCATTGTGTGTTAGATTACATATATAATAAAATTAAATTACAAATCATGTAGTTGAACAAAAAGTAATTTTCTTATATAAGCTATTAATTGATACTTAAATATAATATGGCTCTTAAAATGAAATCATGTTGGTAGTTGTATTCTTAAGGATGCTAATAAAAAAGCCATACAGCAAAAAAACATTGACAGCAAATCAAAATACCAATGATGTTCCTCTGAATTCCATGTTTCATCCAGCATCAAAAACCACCAATCTTTTAGTCCTTCTCTTTACATTATTCTGTATCTACATGCTCTGCATCTGATTGCATCCCTGGATTTTATTTTCTGTGACATATTTTCTACAGATGTATATCATTGTCTGTTGCTTTGGGGGTTGAATGTCCTTCTGGATGTCCACTGTTAGTCTCCATGTAGCATGGAGAAACTTCTCACTCTGCACTTCCAAACAGATTCTGGCTCGCTGCTTTGTCGCTAAGATATTTTATTTTTATCAATTTGCAGAATCATCTGCCCACCGCTTTTCTCATACAAATACAATTCCAGACATTCTCTCCATGACTTTTCTTGTCTTTTTTTTTTTTTACATCTTTATTGGAGTATAATTGCTTTACATTGGTGTGCTAGTTTCTGCTTTATAACGAAGTGAATCAGCTATACATATACATATGTTCCCATATCTCTTCCTTCTTGCGTCTCCCTCTCTCCCACCCTCCCTATCCCACCCCTCTAGGTGGTCACAAAGCACTGAGCTGATCTCCCTGTGCTATGCGGCTGCTTCCCACTAGCTATCTATTTTACGTTTGGTAGTGTATATATGTCCATGCCACTCTCTCACTTTGTCACAGCTTACCCTTTCCCCTCCCCATATCCTCAAGCATGACTTTTCTTATATTAATGCAATTCCACACAATAAAGAATACAAAAATAAATCATGTATTTCAGTATAATGTTGAACATCCAGTGAAATTCTCTGGTTTTGTTTATGTTTCTTATAGACTTACTCTAAATAATGGATGCAGAGACATTTGTATTTAAATGATTTTTACATGCTGATAAAATCCCATGACTTTTGGTCATTGAGGTAATGAAAAAATCCTAAATCAGATACTACTCTGTATGGAGTCTATAAAAGTAACTTATGGAGCAGCATATAGTTCAGAGCAGACCAAAAAAAAATCCTTTTCTTTTTAATGTCAGTTGGCTAGTTGGTAAGGAAACTGGTTTAACATTACTTATTTATTTTCCTTTATCTCATCAATTCTGATTTTCTACAGTAAGTTAACACTATCAATTCTTTGTGTTTTCTAAAGACTGCCTACCTTTCTATATACACAAAACGAAGTCAGTTATTTGTGTATTTGGTTACAGTAGACTGTTTAAGTTGAAATAAACATTTGCATTGTGACAGTTTGTTTTTTTTTTTCTCTTGATGTTGAACAATTTTGACTGCTTTTAAAGGGCATACAGCCCTAGCTGTCTTCATTTCTGCTCTGTCAAAATCATCGCTGTCAGGGATAGACAGGTCATCAGTGCATTTTGTGTGTTGGAATGGTTTGTTCTGCAGATTTGGTACTATGTGCAACACAGACTTGGAGTTCTAATTCTGATAAAAACTATGTGCCATGAACATCCAAACCCAGAAAGGACAAAATGTGATTTGGCGTCTGGTAACATGCTGAAAAACAGCATTCACACAACTGTATCTTATATCAAACATTGAAAAGATGGCTTTTGATATAAAATTTAAAGTGATTGAAATTGAAAATATGTTTAATATTATTAAATGATTAAAAACTTTATTCTTTAAACTCAGGTAGGTGGTAGCCTCCAGTTAAGATGATACTTTTAATGTTTGAAATTACCTTTTGACACATGTCACATTTATATAATCTAATCCCTTTTTACAGGAAATAGAATACTAAGCAAGAATTTTAGCTGTCAGCAAAAAATTTCACTATGATACTTGTATCTCTAGGAGTAAAAGAAGATGTAAGAATAATAAATTAAGAATATTCCCAGGGCTTCCCTGGTGGCGCAGTGGTTGAGAATCCGCCTGCCGATGCAGGGGATATGGGTTCGTGCCCCGGTCCGGGAAGATCCCACATGCCGCGGAGCGGCTGGGCCCGTGAGCCATGGCCGCTGAGCCTGCGCTTCCGGAGTCTGTGCTCCGCAACGGGAGAGGCCACAACAGTGAGAGGCCCGAGTACCGCAAAAATAAACAAACAAAAAAAAACAACAAAAAAAAGAATATTCCCAGAAGGGAGACCTTCAAGATGGCGGAAGAGTAAGACGCGGAGAACACCTTCCTCCCCACAAATACATCAGAAATACAGCTACATGTGGAACAACTCCTACAGAACACCTACTGAGCGCTGGCAGAAGACCTCAGACCTCCCAAAAGGCAAGAAACTCCCCACGTACCTGGGTAGGGCAAAAGAAACAAGAATAAACAGAGACAAAAGAATAGGGACGGTACCTGCACGAGTGGGAGGGAGCTCTGAAGGAGGAAATGTTTCCACACACTAGGAAGCCCCTTCACTGGCGGGGACGGGGGCGGGGGGGGGGCAGCGGGGGAAGCTTCAGAGCCACGGAGGAGAGCACAGCAACAGGGGTGCGGAGGGCAAAGCGGAGAGATTCCTGCACAGAGGATGGGTGCCGACCGGCACTCACCAGCCCGAGAGGCTTGTCTGCTCACCCGCCGGGGTGGGCGGGGCTGGGAGCTGTGGCTCGGGCTTCGGTCGGAGCGCTGGGAGAGGACTGGGGTTGGTGGCGTGAACACAGCCTGAAGGGGGTTAGTGCGCCACGGCTGGCCGGGAGGGAGTCCGGGAAAAATTCTGGACCAGCCGAAGAGGCAAGAGACCATTGTTTCGGGGTGTGCGAGGAGAGGGGATTCAGAGCACCGCCCAAATGAGCTGTAGAGAGGGGCGTGAGCCGCGGCTATCAGCGCGGACCCCAGAAACGGGCGTGAGACGCTAAGGCTGCTACTGCAGCCACCAAGAAGCCTGTGTGCGAGCACAGGTCACTATCCACGCCTCCGCTCCCGGGAGCCTGTGCAGCCCGCCACTGCCAGGGTCCGGGATCCAGGGACAACTTCCCCGGGAGAACGCACGGCGCGCCTCAGGCTGGTGCAACTTCATGCCAGCCTCTGCCACGGCAGGCTCTCCCCACATTTCAATTATAACTACCATACCCCTCCCTCCCCCTGGCCTGAGTGAGCCAGAGCCCCCGAATCAGCTGCTACTTTAACCATGTCCTGTCTGGGCGGGGAACAGATGCCCGCAGGTGACCTACAAGCAGAGGCGGGGCCAAATCCAAAGCTAAACCCCAGGAGCTGTGCAAACAAAGAAGAGAAAGGGAAATCTCTCCCAGCAGCTTCAGGAGCAGCGGATTATGAGCCTTGAAAACAAGTGGGGCTTAGGGAGAGAGCCAGAGAGCTATAGGAAATTGAGACTTTACGTGTATGGGCTCATGCACAAACTCACTTGCTCTGAGTCCCAGCTCAGAGGCAGAAGATGGAAAGGAACCTGGCATTCTAGCCAGCCTGCCAGGACTATCCTAGCATGCCCCCAGGCCCACAGCTGGCTCTAGCTCCAGCCCTTCTGCCAAGGTGGCGGCCCCTGGCGGGCCCCAGGAAAAGTCCTGGCCCATGTCAGGATCCAGCTCCAGCCCTGTTGCCCAAACCACTGGGCATATGCAGTCTACATACGGGTGCACCTGCACAAGGCCATAACTTCAAGACTGGCAGAGGCAACTGTATTGCCTAATTCATAGAAGCAGACACAGAAAGTCAAACAAAATGAGAAGACAAAGGAATCTGTGCCAAAGAAAGAACAATAAAACCCCAGGGAAAAACCTTAAGAAAATGGAGATAAGTAATTATCTGATAAAGAGTTAAAAGCAATGGTCATGAAGATGCTCACTGAACTTGGGAGAACAATGGAGGAACACCGTGAGAACATCAACAAAGAGTAACTATTAAAAAGAACCAAGGGCTTCCTTGGTGGCGCGGTGGTTGAGAGTCTGCCTGCCGATGCAGGGGGCACGGGTTCGTGCCCCGGTCCGGGAAGATCCCACATGCGGCGGAGCGGCTGGGCCCGTGAGCCATGGCCGCTGAGCCTGCGTGTCCGGAGCCTGTGCTCCGCAACGGAAGAGGCCACAGCAGTGAGAGGTCCGCATACCGCACACACACACACACACACAAAACAACCAATCAGAGCTGACACATGCAATAACTGAAATGGAAAATACACAAGAAGGAATCGACAGTAGATTTGTGGGCCTTCAATTCACTCATATAAATGGACTGAGACTTTGAGGCATAGAACAAGCGACTGGGCAGTGAATGAAGTGGGAAACAAAGCAGTAAACCAAACATGAATACAGACCACAAACCAATGAGTTCAGAGCCAAGGCAGTGAAATGGCTTGTTGTTTAAAGACAAAGCTGAAGCTTCCACGTGACATGGTTTTTATTCTGGGTGGCCTCCCTGCCATTCCTATACAATAATATGTATATTGTCTGAATAGATTAAAACAAACCTGGTGAGGGCTTCCCTGGTGGCGCAGTGGTTAGGAATCCGCCTGCCAATGCGGGGGACACGGGTTCGAGCCCTGTTCCGGGAAGATCCCACATGCCGCGGAGCAACTAAGCCCGGGCGCCACAACTACTGAGCCTGTGCTCTAGAGCCCGCGAGCCACAACTACTGAAGCCCACGTGCCTAGAGCCCGTGCTCCACAACAAGAGAAGCCACCACAATGAGAAGCCCGAGCACTGCAGCAAAGAGTAGCCCCCGCTCGCTGCAACTAGAGCAAAACCCGTGCGTAGAAAAAAAGACACAACCCAGCCAAAAAAAAAAAAAAAAAAAACGAAAAACAAACAAACCTCGTGAAATAGAATTCACAGTCATAAAGTATAAGAGTAGCTGAGGCTGTTTTCCTGGATGAACACTATACTGTAAGTGAGTGTTCAGTGAGGGAAAATGTTTTTTTGGCAAAAGAGCAGGTAGAGAGCAAGAAAAAATGCTTTATGTAAAAATAAAATACTGCTTCATTGTAGTTTTTTTTTGAACCATGGGTTCAAGCCCTGGTCCAGGAAAATCCCACATGCTGCAGAGCAACTAAGCCCCCTCTCGCCGCAACTAGAGAAAGCCCACACGCAGCAACGAAGACCCAACGTGGCCAAAAATAAATTAAAAAATATATATATATATATAATGAGAAGTGGTAGGTAACACATTGTCATGCTCTCACAGTCACCATGAGAAAATGATATTCTTGTTAAAATAATGAGGAGAAAAGAGAAGACTCTTCTCCATGAGATACATCTTTTTTTTCCCCCAACTCCTTTTGCTTTCACATAATGAGAAGAGACAGAGAATGGCTTATTTTGTTTAAATTTGCCATTGCAGCTACTTCCAAGCAATACAAATACAATTTTTCTCTCTTATACTCAAATCCTTTAGAGGCTCTGGAAAAATTCTAGGGCATTTAAAATGGATTTTATTCTACCCTTTTTGATTTTTCTGTCTTTATATGTGCACACACACAGTGGTTAAACAGGCAGGCAAATTAAAAAATAAAACAAAGAAAACAGAACTAGTTGAATTTAGTAAAACAGCAGATTATTTTGTAAACAAGTTAACAGATGGATAAAAAATTATGTATTGACTGCTTAAATTCAAACTTTTGGGCAAGTTTTAGTCATTTTTGTATAAAAATAATTATGCATATTGGATCACTAATTGAGCAAGAAAAATGTCAAAAAGTTCTAAGAAATATCTAAAAACAATGACTTCCTGTGATCCAAGGATTTATGTTTATTTGGGAAAGTAAAAAAAAAGAAAAGGAACTCCACTGAATCTCAAAAAAAAGAACATTTTGAATATACTCTATCTTGAAATATTTTTGATCTTTCCTCCCATTTTGAATTGGGAGACAGGGAAGCAGAGTCAAATCTGCAGCACAGTCATGGCCATGATACTGAACCTACGGGTGTGTTTCTCCAAAGTCAGGAGTGTCAGCAAGGCTAGAGCTGACGCTAATAGCTATTCTTGAGAATTTCTGTTCGCCTGTTCTAATTTGTATAGGGTCTGTGCTATAGACAGAATGTGTTCCCCCCAAATTCGTATGTTGAAGCTGTAAAGCCCAATGTGACTGTGTTTGGAGATAGGGCTTGTGAGGAGGTGATAAATTTAAATGAGGTCATAGGGTGTGCTCTAATCCACTGCCATATGAGGGCACACTAGGGAGATAGATGGCTGTCCTCAAGGTAGCAAAGGAGCTCTCACCAGGAACTGCATTGGTCAACATCTTGATCTTGAACCTACCAGCTTCCAGAACTTCAAGAAAATAAATGTCTGTTGTTTAAGCTACCCAGTCTATGGTATTTTGTTATGACAGCCTGAGCAGACAAAGGCAACCTGGAAATTAAAATATCAAACCCTATTCAAAAATCAAGTTGCATACACATATATTGTCAAGTATGGTAGGTTGCCTTAGGATGGGAGAGTTCAATCCCTGAGGCTGGGTTTCAGGGCCCCCATTAGGAGAGTCATTGGAGGAAGTTTATAAAGTTCAGGCTCAGGCACTGACTTAGATCACATATGAGAATTCTGGATAGCTAGCAGAAATGTTTTTTAAAACGAGATCTAGCAAGGGAGTTGTTTGCTTATATAAGCTTCTAGAGTCTAGAAACTGCTGAGTTGCAGATATTAATGTAGAAATGACTTATTCATGAAAAACAAATACGCTAGAGGCCAACTAAACTGTGGCTCAAACTGGCTCTTTCATGTATTTGTTATAAGAAATTGGTGAAGGTATTAGGATTTTCTAGACCTCATTTTCCTTATCTATAAAATGGGGATAATACCTATGATTGTTGTGATAATTATATGAATTCATGCTTATAATATGCTTAGTACCATGTCTGGCACTAATAAATTCTATATGTAAATTTAAGCTAAAGAGTAGTCGTAGTAATAGCAGTATTATGTTCTTGTTTACTTGTTGAAGTATCCCTCTTATTTTTATTGGCAACTTTTTGGTAGAGTTTTTTTTTCATATCCTTTACCTCTCTGCTTTTATACAGCATAAATCTTCTTACTGATCTGAGGTGTTGCAGAAGAGGTAAGGCTTTCTTTAGGGCATGCAGGGATCTTCCATTTCTTATTGTCATCATAGGTTTTCTGGTCACTTGGCCATCTTTCCACAAAGCCAACTTACTAGTCTTCTACAGCAGAAACCCCACTCAAGAGAGTTTTTCTCCCGATTCTAACTGAAAGAGCCAGTCATCCCCTGGGGGTGTGGCTTTGGGCATGTGGAGTGTAGCTGATGACAGTCTGTCTATTTGCCCACTTGACTCCCCTTGACCCACTTCTTTCTCAGCTCTGCTTCTAACCTTGTGGTATTGTAACTGCACTGCAGCTTTCCAGGTCTTCCAATGTTGGTTTGGACTTAATTTTATTTTTATAAAAACCCTTGTCATTTCAATGACATTTTTGAAGGAGTGACTGTTAAAAGAAGTTTGTAGGTTAAAACTGAAAAATAATTATTTTTTTAATGATAAAATAACAACAATGATAAATAACAACAAAAATGTAGTCCTGAAACCCTTCAAGTCCGTGGTTTAAGGTGTGGCAAGTAGAGCAATAAATGCTTTAGGAGGAGGGGGAATGAGGCAGATAGCAAAGTTGTAGCGTAGTGAGGGGCCCACAACTCAAGAGTCTTCACAGCCTAGGTTATGGTTTGTAAGGCTGAGGTGACGATTCTGAGTGGAATAACAAGAAAAGGTCTATGCGATGGATATGTTCAGATACCTGGAGAAATGAACCAGGTGTTAGAAAGTAGAAAAGCAGCAGCTCTGAAGCTTTACTCTTTTTCTCTTTCTCCTGCCCTGACCCATGTTGTCTGGACTGCTTCTGAGTGAAAGGCAGGAAAGATACAGTCTAGGAACAAGGAACAGTATATGTAAAAAGAAGGATGACGAGGTCAAGAAGAGCAAAGAAAAATGGTGAGTTTCTGTGGCCACCGGCTTGAATGAGCGGAGTTTGGGTGAATTTGAAGATACTTAATTAAAAAAGAAACATGGTAATAAATCCCAACATAATTACTGCTAATATTTTCTTCCATTTTGAGAAAGGCATAGATCCTCAAAGGCATAAGATATAATTCATTGAGGTATAATTATTCAGTGCAGAACATCAGTCATTTGAACAACACATTTATACTTCTGTTTTCATGAATCACTCACGTAGAACAGTATTCAGAATCTGTTGTACATAACCTTTCATATTTTCTAAGTTGGAAAATGCCTGATCTTTAATGATGTATCTTAATTTTTGAAATATCCAAAAAACACATAGAATCATGTTAGAGGATAAGATTTTGATCAAACTCAAGTTATCAGTGTCATTTCCTTGTAAGGCTCATAAACTACCTTTGAAAACAAGTCCAAAAGAGGCCTTGCAGTAGTAGAAAATATGTATAGTGATGAAATAAATCTCTAAAGGTAAAATGCACAGCTTTCTCACCTGTTCTCTGCCTGGAGGTAGGTATTCAATATGTGCTGAATGAATAAGAAAAGGGAGAGAGAGAGAAAAAAAAGAGAAGAAGAAAAATAAGGAGTATAAAAAAGAAAGAACACATAGGCTAAATGATGGTTAATATCATTACATTGCTTTTTATATTACAGGCCACTTCTGTGCACGTTACCTCTGGGGCGTATACAAGTACAATGAAATAAGGACTTTGTAAAAACAGTATTATTCTGACATATTGTATTTTATTGAGTCATTTGGTTTTTATTCTCATGTAGTTGTAAATTCAGTTGTTAATACTTTAGAAAGATATGTAATACTTAGAGCTTAAAGCAAAGTATGATTTGGGTTAGCATAATGAGATTTTTAAATTTTGTGGCAGAATTTGCTTAAGGACGAACAAGAAATGTGGTTGATTTAATTTCATCAGAAAATTTCATTTATCCAATTCATGGAGCTCTGAATCCAGATAAAGAACAGCAAACCTACAGCATCGTTGTTTCCCATTTTAATGTTAATTTCTTTGTTTCCTCTAAAATATAGTTCAATTAGAAACTATTACTGTTTTATTTATTTTTGGTTGCCTGGATAAAGTAAATGGAGATACATCTATATATCTAAATATCTAGATATAGATAGATAGATAGATAGATATATTTGACTCATTTCTTTTTCAGATTTTCCTTTCTACTTAATTTTTCCCAGGTCTTTCTGGTTTGACCATCATCCTGAATATAAAGTATACCAGTGGCTACAAAGCTCTGAGATATTGACACTTTATATTTCTTATTGGTGATGAAATTCCATGATAATCTAAACTTTCTAAAAGCTCACAAAAACGGAACGTTTGTCATATGAAAGATAATACTGAGGACTCACTCTTCCAAAACTGAAATTGTTCACAAGACTATTCAAAAATTTTTGTGTGATATTGACACTATTACTCTGGGTTTTATTTTTACTCAGAGTGAAGTTATATGACATAGACATTGTTTTGAATTTAGGAGTATCTTGGGCAAAGCATGTTTCGAAAATTAAACTCGGCTTTCTGTAATATTTATATTCACATTCACATTAACATTCAATGAGATGTGTGAGTTTAGTTCAAGTGCCTATGTGCATATGTTAAAATAGCTGCATGTTTTCATTCTTCTCTAAAAATAAATAAGGATCCCAGAAAATAGTGTCATTGATTCAAAACTAACTTACACACATTGAAAAGAATTAACCGTGTTTCATCCACTGGGAAAATGCCTTCTTTTGATATCAGTGGATTAGTTTAAAAATACAACTTTTCAGTGGCACCTAATATGTAGCAAAATTTCACAAGGATCTACTTTTTTATTATAAAGGAAAAAATGTGAAATATTTATTGATTTCTAGTGAGGAGGCAAGAGTAAGAATTAAAATTTTTTGTTACTGTACTAGCCCAGAACTGCATGAGGCCTCTTGTAACCGTCCTGGGTTGAGTAGAAAACTCAAGAGATTAATTAACTATCTTCAAGTCATACAAATGGAATGTAGGTGAATGGGAATATGCATTTAGATTTATCTGCATATAAATCTGCATATAAAAATTTATCTGCCTCTGCTGTCGCTGCTGTATTGTGTTACACTCTCTCCTTCTCTCTTGTTTCTTTTTCTTTTTGGCATTTGGATGCATTTATCTTGATGGTAGCACCATTCTAAATATGTAATTTCCATTATTACATGATACATAAATTTATGAGAAAAGAAGAAAGAATGAAAGGGAAATGCGAAGGAACAAAGGAGAAGCTAGGGAGTGAGATCAAGAGAGAGAATGTGAGCTCATTTGCTTTCAAAAGGTAAAACCAGGGCAGCCAGTTGACTTTTATTTTTATTTTGCTTTAGGCAATGTTTTCAGTCATTTTGAGAAAAAAACCCTTATTTCCCACATATTTCTGAAGCCACCAGAATGCCCTTTCTCCTAGTGTACAAAAGAATTCCTCTGTCATTTGCTTAAATAGATAGAAGGGCCTCTTCTCTACACATCCTTTCTCAAGTTGATACGAATACCCAGTGACTGTGTAGAAGCTTCTCAATGCCTTTGCGTAAAAGGTTCTCTCTTTCTCTGAGGCAATATTCTACCAAGTTCTTACATTATCCAGTCTAAAAATGTCCTCTGCTCTCTTTTGTTGTTTTTTGTTTTTTATATAGATAAGAACTATAACATTTAAAAAGTTTCACTTCTACATTGTCATTTGACATATGTGGACAAATCCACAAGTGTCAGGGTTTTAGAAGGCTTAATAAAAAAGTCTCTGCATATATCATCCTTACTCATTAAGCCATGTTTATGTAAATACCACTGCTTATCCAAATCTTCCCCAGCCTTCCAGAGTACAGAGATCTCAACTTGCCCAGGAAGTCCTTCAAGACAATTCCAACCGCAGTGATTTCTGTCCTCTCTGGACTTTAGTTGAGGGAACTACAGACAGTGGTCACTTAGGGATTTCCCTTTACCTTCTGGAATTATTATTTATCCTCTAGCTATCAGTTTCTCATCTCCCAAATAAGCTGTTACCTGATGATTTTAATGCTCTTCCTACCCATCCCACCTCTAAAAGCCTAACCCAGCATCTAGCAACTAGTAGGCAATTAACAAATATTTTCTGTAATATTTTTTCTCAACCCGTATTTAACACAGTAATGATGATGATAGAGGACAATAGTCTTTTCTGCAGTTCCTCAGTGATAATGTGTAAAAAATTATTAGGTTTGGAGAAGTGTGATACAGTCGAAAGCATATTAACTTGAGAGTCACAGGAGGCTCTTCACTGTTGCGGTCTCAACTTGTCAACTCAGCTCGGGCACTTAATCTCGCTGATACTTTTCCTTATCTTTAAAAAGAGAATGTGGAGACACATGTTCTTTAGTTGTTTTTTTTTTTTTTTTTTTTGCGGTATGCAGGCCTCTCACTGTTGTGGCCTCTCCCATTGCGGAGCACAGGCTCCGGACGCGCAGGCTCAGCGGCCATGGCTCACGGGCCCAGCCGCTCCGCGGCACGTGGGATCTTCCCGGACCGGGGCACGAACCCGTGCCCCCTGCATCGGCAGGCAGACTCTCAACCACTGCGCCACCAGGGAAGCCCCTAGTTTTTTTTTTTACTGGCACCAGCCTTCTGAAAAAAAAAAACCTGACTTTTTCCCCTTGATCTCTGTAAGCTGTAACTTTGGTCGCTGCCCTGTCAATTTGTAGTCAATATATATGGCTCTTTCCACACGTCAATGGATTTTCCTACAGGTTCAAACAGGCTCTGACGATGAAACTCTGCACTGTTGGTTACTGCACGCAAGGGAATTGTGAGCATTAAACTTAATGTTACCCTAGGGGTTTCTTAGAAGAATTTAAGGAGCAGCTGGTGTGCTTAGAAATTCTCAACTAGTCTGAGCCACCAGATGCTACTTTACAGCTCTAGGAGAGAACTAATGTGGAGGGAACATAAAAAGGACCATTTCACGTACACTGTGGGGCTCGATTTTTCTATCATGTTTTCTTTACAAAGGTTAGCTCTCCCCTGGTTACTATGTTCTGTCCCTTTCGTCAGCAGTAAGGGACTCGGACATAGCTATAGCTTCCTGGAAGTTCTGTTTTCCTTGTCTCTTCTGAATACCCAGCATTGAAATGGGAGAGAGTGGTTGAGGGAGTAGGGATAGTGAAATTATCAGGAAGGAGCGAGCCAAAAGAAACATGTGAACTGCATTCTTCAGCTGGAGTTTACAAAGCACCAGCACCAGTGGTAGATGTGACCTTCTCTGTGAAGGGTGAGAACTATGGGAGGGGTACAGGGGTCCAGCTTCCTTCCTTCTTTCCTTCTTCTCTTTCTCCTCTCTTCCTTCCCTCCCTCCTTCCCTTTCTCTTCCAATTCTTCCTTCATTCCATCCTTCTTTCCTATCTACCTTCCCCTTTTTCTTCCAGCTTTCTTTCTTAAAAAATTATTATTTCCTGGGCTTCCCTGGTGGCGCAGTGGTTGAGAGTCCGCCTGCCAATGCAGGGGACACGGGTTCATGCCCCGGTCTGGGAAGATCCCACATACCGCAGAGCGGCTGGGCCCGTGAGCCATGGCCGCTGAGCCTGTGCGTCCGGAGCCTGTGCTCCGCAATGGGAGACGCCACAACAGTGAGAGACCCGCGTACCGCAAAAAAAAAAAAAATTATTTCCTTTCTTCCACGGCCATTTGTTCTTGGAATTCCTATGAGGTCGAAAATTCTGCATTTCTGATTTGTGCATTTTTACTTTATTCTTCACAGGCTCCAAATAATAAATTGAATTAAGAGTGAGCTGTTCTAGGATCTTGAAAAACACCATAATTTGGTTATTGTCTTGGTGTCTTGAGAGATACAGTGATTTGCTCAATATTTTTAAAACCCAAATAGAAAACACATAACCTAAAATAGTGTGTATGGTTGCGTTTGTGTGTGTGCTATGACAGATTAACTTTCTTTTTTTCCTAACTAGAGGTAAAGAAAGGCTTTTCCATTTTTCTTAAAGACTATAAGTCCTTAGTAATTATTCATGGTGCCTGTCATGTATTAAATTTAATAAAAATTAAATGTATTTATATCAATAAAATGTTTCTCCCTTTTTCAGTAGAGATATCTCTCTTTAACAGTAGGGGATAATTTGGCTGTCGGTTCCTTAAATTTATAAAATTAAGTCAAAAGAGAAGCTCACATCATTTTCCATTTAGTGCACTAAAAATTCTAATAGTTTTTATTTAGAAACTAATAAAAATTACTGAATATTAATTATATAATCGGAATTGAGCCAAGTGTTTAAAAAGATTCAAAGAACCAAATAATCTGGCTCTTGGTACAATAGATTTATATTCAAGTTGTGGAGATACGCTGACACACAAGCCACCATTAAGGGGTTGACAAACTGTAATAAAATGTAGTATATACTTAGAATGTTTTATGGTAATTTGGGGGGAGGTCAATATAAACCTGATTATAAAGTTTTGCACTTCAGATAAATAGACATTAAAATAGATGAAAAATAATAAAGTTTTTTAACTGTAACTTTACCCTTGTCAATTAATGTTACTTGAGAAAAAGGTAGCTGGATTTGAATGATTCTGATAAAATTCCTAGTATTAATTCACATCACTGTCATATACATGTTATAATTGAGGATTTCTATGGCTGTCCTTTTTAATGCTTTCCTGTTTCCTAAACAAATAAGTCTATTATAATAGGTATTTATCAGGGAAGCAATGCTCTTCTTGACGGCGACACCATAGGAATCCCTTTCTTTTTCAGAGAGTGGTTCCTATTTTGCCATTTCTTCTTCACAGATGGTCATATACACACTCACAGCTTCCGTTACTATCTGCACATTCACATATTTATGCATCCCTACTGTAGGGCCCCTTTAACATCCTTCTTTTGGTGTCTCATTCAGGCTCATCATATGAGAAACAACACACATGATCCTCTGTCCTCCACCTGACATCCCCAAAGCCAGTTTTTCCTCCAGCATTTCCTGTGACCATGATGGGTTCCATCTTCCAAACACGTAGATAAGCCAAAACTGGGTTTGTTGAGCTGACCCTGACATTTCCCTCACTCTTACCCCTTTTCATATCATATACATCAGTAAATGCTGGCCATTTTTCTTTCCACATTTTCCTCAAACCTATATATTCTTTCCATTTACACCATCACCATCCTAGTTCTAATTACCAAGACAATTGCAACTATTAGCTGGACCCTCCATTCAGTCTTCATGAAAACCAATCTCTACAACCAGTTATTTTTTTCTAAAACATATATCTGCTCATATCAATTATGTTTGAAGCCTTTTATGCCTACCCCTGATCCTAAAGATAAAGTCCCAAATTCTTTTTATAGCCTACAAGACCCAACACGATTTGGTCCTTGCATGTTTCTCCAACCTTATTTTTTTGGTCACTTTTCTCCATGCTTCAGGCATATTGACTTTTAGTTTTTCTTTTTTCTTTTTTCTTTTTTTGGTGGTACGCGGGCCTCTCACTGCCGCGGCCTCTCCCGCTGCGGAGCACAGGCTCCGGACGCGCAGGCTCAGCGGCCATGGCTCACGGGCCCAGCCGCTCCGCGGCATGTGGGATCTTCCCGGACCGGGGCACGAACCCGCGTCCCCTGCATCGGCAGGCGGACTCTCAACCACTGTGCCACCAGGGAAGCCCTAGTTTTTCATTTTTTGAAAATAAGAGATTCCACATAGAACTGTGCAGGATCCTTTTTTTTTTTTTTTTTAACCTCCTGTTTTTTTCAAGCTGAAAACAATGCAGCAACTACCACAGAATTGTTAAAATGAAACAACCACCTCAGAATTATAAGGAATATTTTTAAAATGCATATTTCTGAGTTCCATTCCAAAACTACTGGACCAGACTTTCTGTGAATGGATTGTATTTTATCATATACCCAGGGAAATTTCATACACAAAAAAACTAAGAGCCCTTATTTTTTTTTTAACATCTTTATTGGAGTATAATTGCTTTACAATGGTGTGTTAGTTTCTGCTTTATAACAAAGTGAATCAGTTATACATATACATATGTCCCCATATCTCTTCCCTCCCTCCCACTTTCCCCATCCCACCCCTCTAGGGGTCACAAAGCACAGAGCTGATCTCCCTGTGCTATGCAGCTGCTTCCCACTAGCTATCTATTTTACGTTTGGTAGTGTATATATGTCCATGCCAATCTCTCACTTCGTCCCGGCTTACGCTTCCCCCTCCCCGTGTCCTCAAGTCCATTCTCTAGTAGGTCTGCGTCTTTATTCCCATCTTGCCCCTAGGTTCTTCATGACCTTTTTTTTTTTTTTTTTTAGATTCCATATATATATGTTAGCATACGGTATTTGTTTTTCTCTTTCTGACTTACTTCACTCTGTATGACAGACTCTAGGTCCATCCACCTCACTACAAATAACTCAGTTTCGTTTCTTTTTATGGCTGAGTAATACTCCATTGTATATATGTGCCACATCTTCTTTATCCATTCATCTGTCAATGGATACTTAGGTTGCTTCCATATGCTGGCTATTGGAAATAGAGCTGCAGTGAACATTTTGGTACATGACTCTTTTTGAATTATGGTTTTCTCAGGGTACATGCCCAGTAGTGGGATTTCTGGGTCATATGGTAGTTCTATTCGTAGTTTTTTAAGGAACCTCCATACTGTTCTCCATAGTGGCTATATCAATTTAGATTCCCACCAACAGTGCAAGAGGGTTCCGTTTTCTCCACACCCTCTCCTGCATTTATTGTTTGTAGATTTTTTGATAATGGCCATTCTGACTGGTGTGAGATGATATCTCATTGTAGTTTTGATTTGCATGAGAACGCTTATTCTATATGTTAGTTCCTTTATAGTTGATGCTGGGTCTTCTCTTGCAATCAGTACTCTCAGCTTTGGCAATCTTATCTATTCCCTGACTTTAAACATAATCAGAAGAACCCACATGTAAATCTCAAGCCTCTCTTTTGCACTTTCGACTTAGACATTTAATTCCTCCTCGACATCTCTACCAGACGGCTCACAGGCATCTCAAATTAATAAACAGGGATGTACTCAACTTGTCACGGTGTCCCTACAAATCTTTCCCTTCTCCATTGTGTTTCCTCAAAAATCCACCCATCCACTTGCTCTTGCCAGAAACTTTTCTTTCACCTCTCATCAATCCATAACAATTTCCTGTCTTTACCTCAAAAAGTTCTGGTTTCTATTCACTCTTTCTGTATAAAAAACTTGGCCATCTACCGGCAGGTTTTGTCTCTACTATGTTATACTTGGTTTCCCCACCTGCATAATTACCTCCCAGGCCCACCCTAATAATTTAATACATTACAGTGAAAGGAAACCTGCTGCTCTACTATTTTAAGATCCTTCAGAACCTTCCCATTGTATTAGTATAAAATTTAAAATCACTAATACAGCCAATAAGGCTCTGCATAATCTGGCCTTGTACTCCATCCTGGGCTTACCTCCTGTGGGCTCTTTCTGTGCTGCAGCCACACCTGCCTTCTGTCAATTCTTTCTGACCCGAGGCCTCTTGCATATTCTGTATCTTCCTTCCACCCTCTTCTCTCCACCTTTGCTCATCTAACTCCTACTTATGTTAAAGTATCTATGTGTGTACATAAATATTATATATATATATACATATTTATATGATCTCTACACATTTTAAAACACACACACAAATATGTGTGTGTGCACAGCATGTGTACACATAGAGACCTTCAACAAGAGTAGGAATTACCTGTATGTGTGACGCTTTCCCTGAGCCCTAAATTTAAACCATACCTCTTTATTTTGTTAATTTATTTTTCTTCTTAGAATATATGCATCATTTTAAATTGTATATTTGGTTTGACAAATTAGTGATTTAGTACCTCTATCTAATCAGATGGCAACTTCAGCTGGACGGGGGCGGGGGGGCATTTGCATTTAGTTCAGCACCATATCCCTGATACCTAGTCCAGTGTTTGGTACATAACAGGAACTCAATAAATATTTACTGAATAAATGAACAAACATGCAAATAGAATAAATACGAGACTCCTGACATGAAAAAATGGATCATCCCTCATCTTTTCCCCTTGTGATTTAATTTTTTAAGCTTTAGGGGATGGAGGGGGAAACTTTGTGTATCAAGATTTCAATGCACATTTTGGACATTTAGGAAGTTGTGGATCAAGACATTTTCAGGTTTCTTGGTAGAAATATGTTCATTCCGAACAAAGTTTTATGCTGAAAACGTATCAGAAAAAAAGTGCAGCAACAATGCTGGTCAGTACTGCCAATTGACAAAATTATAAAGCGGGAGCAAACAACTGGTTACGTATTTAGTACAGCAAAGTTATAGTGATACCTTAAGGGCAAGATCAAAAGTGTTTACTTCATAGTTAATGTATCCCTTAACTCAACTGTGCAGCCTGAATATATAGTTAATGAGCACACAAACAGTTTCTCTTGTCTAAAAAGGTTTACGAGGTCAATAATGTGTGAATTGAGGAAGGTGCAACTACTGAATATTTTTGGAATGCCTAAAATTTTACAGTATTTATGTGGGAAGGTAAAGCCATCCATGATGATGTCATTGATATCCAGTTGTCCCAAGTAGATGGAAAACTGCATGTGGTTTTGTATCACAGCAAGTAATTAGACTTACACTGATCAGTAACTCTAGAATCATCTCTGCTAAAGATGCTCAGTTTTTTATGTTTTACCTTCCTCTCCACCTTTATTGGTATAACTAGGGACAACTATAAGATTTAATGCCAGCCTAAAAATTGTCCAAGGCTATCATTATTACATCTTAAAGCAATGGAAGGATAATCTAAACATGGGTTTGGCTGAGTCTCAGCTTTGGAGAATTGGACTGGGGGGGGGATCTACCGACTTAAAATATAAAACTACAATATGATCTTCGCTATTTTCTCAGTATCAAAATTGATGCATTATGGCTCTAACCTTAAAAGTGTTATCCTTGGACTATGTTAAAAAGAGAGATAGCATAGAGCCAATATTCAAATATTGCATATCTGTCAAAGTAGAAAATGTTGTACAAATATTTTCTTATTGTTTCGTATACAATTTATGAATGCTTTCTCTCATGGCATTTTCATTTTTTAAAATATAAATTATATTCCTGAAATTGAGATAAGGCTGTTCAGAAAGTAATGGAATAAATAGAACGTGGGGAGAAACTTGATTTCTAGATGAACAAAATGTATATTTTTTAGTTCATTTCATTATTTCATCTGAAAAAAGTAGTTGTCATCTAAAATGATTTTCATTTTAACATATTTTATATACTTTTTTATAACTTCACTTCCCAAACCCTGAAGAGATACAATGATTACATTTTAAAATTATTTCTATGACATTGTCTTCCATCTTAACTATTATCAAATGTAAATTTTTTTTTTTTTAAAGAAGATGTTGGGGGGTAGGAGTTTATTAATTAATTAATTTATTTTTGCTGTGTTGGGTCTTCGTTTCTGTGCGAGGGCTTTCTCTAGTTGTGGCAAGCGGGGGCCACTCTTCATTGTGGTGCGCGGGCCTCTCACTATCGTGGCCTCTCCTGTTGCGGAGCACAGGTTCAGTAGTTGTGGCTCACGGGCCCAGGTGCTCCGCGGCATGTGTGATCTTCCCAGACCAGGGCTCGAACCCGTGTCCCCTGCATTAGCAGGCAGATTCTCAACCACTGCGCCACCAGGGAAGCCCCAAATGTAAATTTTTATAGTTTTATATGACTTTGATGGAAGTCCGTGCAGATAAAATGAAGGTGAGATCAGCATTTGCATAATTATTATTCCTTTTGGTTTTTTAAAAAGTAGTGTCCAGTAAAAATAAGATAATATTGCTCCTTTGCTTTTCTATAATAAATACAATTTATAGATATTATGGCCTTTTATTTAGCTTTTTAAGATCAAAGTAACGTCATTTTCAAGGTGAAGAATACCTAACCTGAATTACTCTGAAATAGCATGATATGCTATATTCAGTGCCTATCTTTTAATGATCATTGAAATACACATTTTCCTTATAAAATTGGTAAAAAGAAGTGGAAGAGGAACAAAACTCAATAGTACATGATTGTGATGAGCAGGAAAATATTAGTAAGATTAAAAAAATTGTATTGGGATTTGAAGCATCCTACATTTCAATTTTACTAATTCAGTAAAGACTTAGGACATGATACAGCGGATCAGCTAGTTTGTTAATTCTTGAGAATAGAAAGATAATTCATCTGTAGGATAATGAGCTTATAGTTTGGTAGGGCAGACAATCTTCAAAGCAACTACTGAGGAAAATGCATTATAATGAGGGGTAAATAAATATGGAAATTATATTCAAAAAGTGGTGACATGAAAAAGCTGTTACCTCTGCCATGGAATTTCAAGGAAAGCATCTCACATAAGGTGCTATGGACTTGACATTTTTTCTGGTGAGAGTAGGTGTCGGGATTTCTCGTGAGAGAAGGAACAGCTGATAAGGCAAGGAAAGTGACACAGTTGAGGTAAGCTGGAGAGGTGTATTGGGGCCAGCTTATGAAAAACCTATGAAGGAGTTTGACTGTACTGAGTGAAACCCCTGGAGAGATTTTCAGGAGGGAAATCAACCTGTAAACTTCTGTATGCCAGAGCATTTTTTGATTTTTGCTTCAACTTTATTTATCATGGAATGAAAATAGATTCTTTGTCAACAGTTATGTTTCTGAACTTCTGAAGTTTGTTGTTATTTATTATTTTTGTAATTGTTTTATTTCATCTTGTATTATGTTCCTTGAATTTAATAGTAAGAATCTTTTAGAGAATTCCTTAGCTAAATCTTCCTTAGCTAAGCCAAGGAAAAATGGAATTTACATACATCTAGTCAAAAAGATCGCCCTCGTAGGAAGGTGGTGGTGGTAGCAGCAGTTGTTAGAAAGAAAAGAGAAGACACAAGGAAAATTTGATCATGGAAAGCTATGCCTGCTTATCTTTCCTCTGCGGTACTCCACAGAAGAGAGTATTTATATAAATATTGACTTCCCTAAAAGTTTTCCATATATTGTGGGAAAAGTGCAACATTCAAGGTACATATTGTCACCATCAATGTGTTGAGTAACTTAATTGTCACACAACTGAGCAAATGTCTTTCACTTCTCATGTTTTATTTTAGTAAATATTTTTCTCCAGCTTTGTAGTACTTGAAAGCATTGAAGGCATAGAGATAGTATTACTGTCTAGGCATGGCATAATTCTCATTGACGCTGAACAATCTTTGGGGACATGTAAGCTTGTCTTACTACCCTCCTTTCCCCTCATCACAGTGCTTAAAAGAAAATCTTCTCCTTCTTTTGGCACAGAGAGAAATGAATTCACAAGAGCTTGCCTCTGGCTCTTGGTTTGCTTAGCCTAAGCGTGTTTTGTTTTGTATGGTATTTGATGCCTAAGAGACACACCTGAATTGTTTCTCAAACTATTTGGTTTTCTGAGCTCAGTTAACTTATTTAGGCAAAGCATTTGGAGAAATAAATTACCTAATGAATAGATGATATTTATGCATAAATGCTGGTGGGTAGCATTTTCTGTTTTGCTTTTGCACTAGCAGTAACACAATAAGAGTTTTATCAGGGTTGAACTCATTTATTTTACTGTTTGTATATTTCCTGGTGCAACAGAATGTTAAAATAACTGCATCATTGATTTGTTTTATTTATCTGAAATATTTAATTAATGTAAATAGCTTATGAACTATGGGTCTCTAGGAGAAGAGAAGACAAATATGTATGTTTAAATTGAACTGTGTGTTGAGCAGAGTGAGATGCTATGACATCCAAAATTAACCAAGGAAATGGGGAAATCAAGAAAAAAATCAATTTTTCTTTTTTGCTAAAAAATAAGATAAAACCATAATGTGCTTTTATAACAAAAATAAAACATGCGAGGCAGCTATGTCTGCTGATGGTGAATTGAGAAACTGGCTTCAGGATTTCTTACAAAAAACTGGGCAAACAAGATCATTTACACAATACTTAATGTCCATAAAAGAAAAGCAAACTAATTTTTCAGAAGTACGTCTGGTTCTTACACTGAAGGGAATTTTTCCCAAGGGTCCTCATAGAGTATATGCTGTGATATAGCGTGAACTCAGTTCTGAAAAATACCCCTGAACTCTCAGTGAGCTTCTTAGTGCTGCTCACAAAACGGCCTCCATGTCTGATGGTGGGAAAATGCTTATGTGTAGTTTGTTAATAGTTGCACTGCTGAGTGCATCTCAGGCAGCTCTTCTCAGGATTACTGTTCTTCCCGAGTTCATGAGTAGCACAGCATCAGCTTTGCTCATGCAATTCTTATTCCATTTTCCTAGTAAGATATCTGATTATGATTTTAAAAAATTATTTCATGCTTATTGTTAATGTCACATAGCCATTGCTAGTCTTAGGGTCATTGAGCAAATACTGGAGTTATTTTCTGTACAGATTGTTGAGACAAGAGTTGGAAGGTGGAAGACAATGACATAATAATGAATTAAACTGGAATAGTTTCAGAAGGATAGGCGTTAACTCTTCTCTAAATGCTTGGTAGACTTCACTTGTGAAGCCATCTGGTCCCAGCTTTTGTTTGTTGGGAGTTTTTAAATTACTGATTCAATTTCAGTACTGGTAATTGGTCTGTGCATATTTTCTATTTCTTCTGGTTCAGTCTTGGGAGACAGTATCTTTCTAAGAATTTGCCGATCTTTTCTAGGTTGTCCATCTTATTGGCATAGAGTTGCTCATATTAGTCTCTTATGATCCTTTGTGTTTCTGTGGTGTCAATTGTAAATTCTCCTTTTTCATTTCTGATTTTATTGAGTTGGGCCCTCTCTCTTTTTTTCTTGATGAGCCTGGCTAAAGGTTTATCAATTTTGTTTATCTCTTCAAGGAACCAGGTTTTAGTTTCATTGATCTTTACTGGCGTTCTTTTAGTCTCTATTTCATTTATCTCTGCTCTGATCTTTACTTCTACTGACTTTGGGTTTTGTTTATTCTTTCTCTAGTTGCTTTAGGTGTAAGGTTACATAGTTTACTTGAGATTTTTCTTGTTTCCTAAGGTAAGCTCATATCACAGTACACGTCCCTCTTAGAACTGCCTTTGCTGCGTCCCATAGGTTTTGGATCATTATGTTTTCATTTGTCTCTAGGTATTTTTTGATTTCCTCTTTGATTTCTTCAGTGATGCATTGACTGTATAGTAGCATATGGTTTAGCCTCCACATGTTTGTGTTTTTTGCAGTTTTTTTTTCTTGTAGTTGATTTCTACTCTCATAGCATTGTAGTTAGAAAAGATGCTTGATATAACTTAAATTTTCTTAAATTTACTGAGGCTTGTTTTGTGGCCTACCATGTGATCTATCCTGGAGAATGTTCATGTGAACTTGAAAAGAACGTGTATTCTTCTGCTTTTGGGTGGAATGCACTATAAAAATCAATTAAGTCCATTTGGTCTAATGTATTATTTAAGGCCAGTGTTTCCTTATTGATATTCTGTCTGGATGGTCTGCCCACTGTTTTAAGTGGGGTGTTAAAGTCCCCTACTATTATTGTGTTATGTCTGTTTCATATCATAACTAAGGTCTTAAAAGATAACTTCTGTTTATATTGAGATATTACTGTCATTGCTAGTTATGCTGTCATGATAAGCTTTGAAATGTAAGTTCCAGTGTTTATCTGGGTCTGCCTGTCTGATATGATAGGCACTAGCCACTTATGCCTGTTTAAATTGAAACAGAAATTAATCAAAATTAAATAATATTTAAAAAATCACTTTCTTAGTTGCACCAGCTACATTTCAAGTACTAAATAGCAAGAAAGTAGAGCTATTTATAGGCTAGAATTTCCAAATAGTTGAAAGAATTACTTCTAGCTAGGGGGAGATGTGGGGCTGCTTATTTTTTATTTTTCTTTTTAAAGTGGGAAGAAATCTGAGGATGTTTAAAGGTTAACGTCAAGCAGCCTGCAGAGTGCAAAAGGTTTGTCAACGCAGGAAAGAGGTGGAAATATCAATATAAGTCCTTGAGAAGGTGGGAAATAATGAGTAGAGCACAGATAAAGATATTGTGTGTTGAAAATAGAAGGGAGACTTCGCTGTAAACAAGGGAAAGTGGGAAAGATGGGTTTTAAGATTGGTGGCAGGAAGTTTTTGTCCTTTGGTTCCTATTTTCTTTATCACCTGGTGAATCACAGAATCTTCTGGGACCCACAGGGGAAACAGTGAGGTTAGACGTTGGATATGGTGGAAAATATAAACCAGGTGATGATGGCTGACATAGTAGGACTAAGGAGGAAGTAGCAGGATTGCTGGCCATGTTGATGGCCTGGTTGAGGGTGGTGCTGATCAAGTTGCAGTTTCAAAGGTCTGGACAGTGGTATGCTTTTCCTGCAGCTGTCAGCAGCCCCATGCAGGCCCTGGGAAGGAAAACAGTTAGGTTCCACCAGGATTAATTCTTTTTTAAAGTTTTGTTTTTCCCCAGATGTCCTAATACTAAATAACAGATTTGGGAAGAGTTGCAAAAGAGTTGGAGCATGGTGATATCAGGAGCTCAGCTGAACTGGAGAGAGAGATGAGCTGCCAGGTGTCAGAGCAGCCAATTAAAAATGAGCCAAAAATGAAAGTAACAGTCAAGCCTTTAATCATTTACTGTGATAGCGTCCACAAGAGGCTAACCCGGAGAAAGCTCCAACTCCCACCCTGCTCCCTTCTTCCCATGTTTGAGGGCCCCTGGTTTAGGGCAGGTGGATCAGTGCAGAAGTAAGGATCATCTCATTGCTGAGGGGGCCTCAAACAAAAGGTTCCAGAGGTTTTCTTAACCTGGGGGCCCAGGAGAGAGAGGGGATAGAGTTAGCAGTCCTGAGCCCTGAGCTAGAATACAGAGATGTGTCTTCAAGTTTTTCCCACTTTCCCCTGTAAGGAGGTTTTCACAGAGTTGTCTAAGTACGGGCCTCTGTGGAAGGCCCCAAATAAAGCAGCCCTCAAACGAAGGCACTGGGCCAGGAATACAGATCTGCAGAAGAGCGAGGCCAGCCAGGAAGGCCTGCCACTCCCTCCAGGGCCTGCAGTGCACAGGCTATGCATGGAGCCTGGTGGGAGAGGGCAGCTCTCCCCTGTGAGGCCTGTCAGGAAAGCCTCTGTAATTGCCTCTGTTCAGGCCTGAAAAATCACACAGTTACTCTGGCCAGGAGTCGGATTCCTCATAAGATGGTTGACAAAAGGGTAAAGAGCAGTCTATGTGCTGAAATTGCCAGCAAAAGGTGAAAAAGATATATATTATGAATAGTTATTCAAAGTGAAGAAAGGATAAGTGATGAGGTCAGATTAGGTCAGATAGGTCAAAGGACAAGTCAGAGAGTGAAACGTGGTTTCCAAACTGCAGCTAAAATAATCCGAGGATTTGTTATGAAAGCATATTTCTAAGTCTCACCCACAGAGATTTAGATTCAGTCGTTTTGGGATGGGCACATAAATACCCACTGAAAGCACACATCTGGGTGATTTCTGCTGCCAGCAGTCATGACCACAGTTTTAGAAAGACTGTTCTAAGTATGGGTGGCTAAAATGGAGAGAAAGTGAATACTGTCAACATGAGATCATCACACCTATGAGAGGTGTAAACTGACAAACGGAAACCAAAGGAAATGGAAGAAGCTTCTCACCAACAAAGAGGGAAAAGAGAGGAGAGGAGTTTAACTGCTGATGTTATTAATAAGAGTCGGTAACACTGGCTAGCTCTTTTTCCATTTGCTAACACAAGCCTAATAACAATGCTACTGGCATCCTCCAGATGGCTAATTTTATACCCACATACACCCCTTTTTATAAATTAGGCCATTGAGGCTCAGAGAGTTTGAGCAACTTGTCCAAAACTGCCGCAGCCAGTAGGTAAAAATCAGGTTATAGTGAAAAGACCCCAACTTTGCCTGATGTGTTTCTTAATACACTCAACCTTGTGTCTGGGTCACCAGTAAGTGCATTTGGCTTCCTTCTCTGTGTACTTCAGCAAGAACAATTCTCATACATCAGAAACCTAGAGGTTTAATTTGAATCATCTTCAGTGACTTTGCTTTGCTTTCCTTCTCTCTCTCCTTACCTTCCTTTGTTTCTCCTGTGAGCCTCTGGTGCTGGGGTAGCACTACTTTAGCTTTTGTTCAGTCTCTCCCAGTGACATCGACTTTCTCGTCTGACCTCTCCTACAAGCAGGTTTCAATTTCCCACATTAAATAAGCAAACACACACTAAATTAAAATACTAAAGTCTATCATTGTATAAAGCTTCAGTGTCTCAGTTTGATTTTTTGTTTAAAAGAGAGATTGTCAGGCTTCCCTGGTGGCGCAGCGGTTTAAGAATCCACCTGCCAGTGCAGGGGACACGGGTTCGAGCCCTGGTCTGGGAAGATCCCATATGCCGTGGAACAACTAAGCCCATGCACCACAACTACTGAGCCTGCACCCTAGAGCCCGCGAGCCACAACTAGTGAAGCCTGTGCACCTAAAGCTTGTGCTCCGCACAAGAAAAGCCACTGCACTGAGAAGCCTGCACACCGCAATGAAGAGTAGCTCGCCCTCACCGTGCGCAGCAACGAAGACCCAATGCAGCCAAAAATAAAATAAATAAATTTATTTAAGAAAAAAAAAGCAGTTATACTGCAATAAAGATGTTATATATAAAAAAGGAGATTGTCCATTTCTAATGGAAAACAAAACTAAATTGAGGCCTTTGATAATATCTGTTTATTCCCGGTTTTAAAATGACATTCAAATATGTATCTCAGCCAAAGCAATCTTGAGAAAAAAAAACAGAGCTGGAGGAATCAGGCTCCCTGACTTCAGACTACACTAATAAAGCTACAGTAATCAAAACAGCATAGTATTGGCACAGAAATAAATATAGGTCAATGGAACAGGATAGAAAGTCCAGAGATATATCCAAGTACCTATGGCAACCTAATCTATGACAAAGGAGGCAAGACTATACAATGGAGAAAAGACAGTGTCTTCAATAAGTGGTGCTGGGAAAACAGGGCAACTACATGTAAAAGAAGGAAATTAGAACACTCCCTAATACCATACACAAAAATAAACTCAAAATGGATTAAAAACCTAAATGTAAGGCCAGATACTATAAAACTCTTAGAGGAAAACATAGGCAGAACACTCTCTGACATAAATTGCAGCAAGATCTTTTTTGATCCACCTCCTAGAGTAATGAAAATAAAAACAAACAAATGGAACCCAATTAAACTTAAAAGCTTTTGCACAGCAAAGGAAACCATAAACAAAACGAAAAGACAACCCACAGAACGGGAGAAAGTATTTGCAAATGAAGCGACCGACAAGGGATTAATTTCCAAAATATATAAACAGCTTATGCAGCTCAATGTCAAAAAACAAACAACCCAATCAAAAAATGGGCAGAAGATCTAAATCTTTGGATGTTTCTCCAAAGAAGACATACAGATGGGCAAAAAGCACATGAAAAGATTCTCAACATCATTAATTATTAGAGAAATGCAAATCAAAACTACAATGAGGTATTACCTCACATTAGTCAGAATGGCCATCATCAAACAGTTTACAAGTAATAAATGCTGGAGAGGGTGTGGGAAAAAGGGAACCCTCCTACACTGTTGCTGGGAATGTAAATTGGTACAACTATTATGGAGAACAGTATGGAGGTTCCTTAAAAATCTAAAAATAGAGCTACCATATGATCCTGCAATCCAAGTCTTGGGCATATATCCAGATAAAACCGTAATTCAAAAAGAGCCATGCACCCCAATGTGCACTGCAGCACTATTTACAACAGCCAGGACATGGAAGCAACCTAAATGTCCAATGACAGATGAATGGATAAAGAAGATATGGTACATACATACAATGGAATATTACTCAGCCATTAAAAAGAACAAAATAATGTCATTTGCAGCAACATGGATGGACCTAGAGATTGTCATACTGGATAAAGTAAGTCAGAGAAAGACAAACATCATATGATATCTCTCATATGTGGAATCTAAAAAACGATACGAATGAACTTATTTACAAAACAGAAGTTGAGTCACAGACGTAGAAAAGAAACTTATAGTTACCAGGGGAGAAAGGGAAAGGGAAAGGGAGGGATAAATTGGGAAATTGGGATTGACATATACACACTACTCTATATAAAATAGATAACGAATGAACCTGCTATATAGCACAGGGAACTCTACTCAATACTCTGTAATGACATATGGGAAAAGAATCTAAAAAAGAGTGGATACATGGATATGTGTAACTGATTCACTTTGCTGTACAGCAGAAAGTAACACAACATTGTAAATCAAATATACTCTAAAAACAAGAAAAGAAAAAAATGTGTATCTCTTTTGAACTTCAATACCTATTTTGAGAAAAGTCACTTTTTTTTTTAACTCTCTGAGATTTCACAGGGAATCTACCATCCACTCAGTGACCTATAAACATATTTTATTGTATAGATCTGTGAAGGCTTTAACAAGAAAAGTAGGCCATTTATTTTCAGTGATAGAGTCAATTCACTACCCAAATAAACACTAATTTTTGCATCCCAGTTATTCTCAGAAAGTCAGTGCAAAACTACAATTTGTCAAGGGAAAGAAAACGAGTTAGCTGGACGCACACTGAAGTAAATCTTTATCCTGGCCTAAAGATGTTTGTGTACATGCTACTAAATCAGATCTATAGCCTACAAATTGAATTTCAGATTGCTTTAACTTCAGCAAACAGACATTCAATTTTCTTTCACAAAAGAGAGAAAATGTTTGCAAAATAGTATTTATTTATAGTCCTTCACGATCAAGAATAGTGTCACTGACCCACTTTTATCATTGATATTATTTGCTTTTAGCTATTTTTTGAATTGTGGGAAGGATTCGTAGCAATCCAGACACTGTGTCACTAATTCTCTATCTATCAACAAAAAAAATCCCCAAAGATCATGAAGATTAAGAGGTTTGATATGCTTATACCAAGCCTAACTAACTTGGATTTTGGAAATTGAACTTGGCTTTATCTAGAGCATTGAGAGGCCCTCCTTGGCTTTCAGGATGCAATGCACACTTTAATTTTTTTCCTGGATGGCATTCTAGGGTACATTGAAGTTATTAAATTCACGATCCTCAAGCAAGGACTTCATTTCATACCTTGGAATTGGGAAACAGTAACTGAAGTTCAGAATATTTTTAAAACCTTTAGTTACTTAGTTACTCCGTGGCATGTGGGATCTCCGTTTAAAACAGGCTTAGTTGCTCCATGGCATGTGGGATCTTCCCAGACCAGGGATCGAACCTGCATCCCCTGCATTGTCAGGCAGATTCCTAACCACTGTGCCACACCAGGGAAGTCCCAGAATCATTTTTTTTAAAATTCCATATATATGTTAGTATACAGTATTTGTTTTTCTCTTTCTGACTTACTTCACTCTGTATGACAGACTCTGTGTTCATCCACCTCACTACAAATAACTCAATTTCATTTCTTTTTATGGCTAATATTCCATTGTATATATGTGTCACATCTTCTTTATTCTAAGTGTCCATCGACAGATGAATGGATAAAGAAGCATATTTCAGATTGGACTTTGATTTACATAAAATGGATTTAGTTATTTATATGTGATAACCAAGAAATTTGATGAAATTTAATCTCTTCTGCATAACCTATTTCCTTCATTTTTCCTGTTCTACTTTCAATAGCTATTAAAATATATTTTGTTCTCAGAGAGCTAATGCTCTTCACTCTATACATTCCTCACCCATTAATGTTCACAAGGTATAAAGAAAGTCATGGGTGCAAGTATTAGCACTATTGACAGGTTATGAAATTGGATGTGGTTTCTGTATTTATACTTTCCAGTAGGTAAAAGGGGCATGTTTTCTTGACTGTAAGTCATTTGAAAAGATCACTTCTTTTTCTTGTTTTTTTTTGTTGTTGTTAATATGAAATAATATGAAGACTGGAATTATAAAAGTATATTTTATCAAATGTACTTCAAATGAGATGTAAGGCATAGTTTGGTTTGATGGGATGATATTGATCATATTGGGAGGTAGGAATGCTCAAGCATATGTGCAGGTGATAGCGTGCATTTGGAACCTGATGCAAAAGAGAGAAATAATGTTTTGGAATCTCAAACAATGTTTTTACATATGGCCGCACTTCACTGCAAAACAGCTGACAGTTTAGATACAACAATCTTTTGCCTGACTGAATATTGTACTAATATAAATATTGTACTAATACAAATGGTTTGGGTTTAAGTAATCCAACATGGATTTTATTCCATACATAATCTTCCGCAAAATATTATTTCCTGGTTCAATATTTCTGTTCTAGTTTTCTTCAAAGTAATTTCCAATGCAAAATGTAGCATCTGGGTAGAGTTCATCAATTTGCTGGCTGAATTTGTCACCTTCTGCTAATTTTATGTTATTGTGCATACATTATTTAAAAGAGCGTAGCTAAATCTAGGCATGATTTAACTCTCTGGAAATTTCACAAACACAACGGATTTGACTTATCTAAGTGGAAATAAATACTCCTTTGTTTTTCATAAAGATAATTTGGCCAGTTATTAGCATACAAAAATGCTACAGTGGAAGGTCTGTCAGTTTGAATAAACTGAAATCTTCACGTTTCAGGTTATATCTGAACTTAATCTCCTGTGAAGGGAACCACTTGTAAACCAGCTCCTTTCCTTTTTCTTTTTCTTACCTCCTGTCCCAACAGGGTACCTAGTAGAGAAATGCTCCCAGGATATACTGATTCCTCAAGTGAGACCTCGTAGCATTCAAAGATATAATCGTAGTAGTCAGGAGAGCGGAGCATGATTCTCACATGGGAGAGGCAGTGACAGAAATAAATTAAAGCAATAGAGGAACTCCTCTGCCTCAGTCTGCCTTTAAAAGGACACCTTGACCCAGGAAGCAGTGGTCTAAGTTCCCTGAAAAGCCCAAGGTAGGCTTCTTCCGAGGTCATCAATGTGACAATTACACTCTGGATATCTTTGTACAGTATTTTTTCTACCCTTCTAATTGAGGCTCTGAGACTTTGAGATATAGTCAATATAATTTGTTTAAATGAAAAATAAGAGATAATGAGTGAAAATGTTTAAAGGAGCGATGTTAGTAACAATTGTTTGTTTTTCTGTGTTTGGCCAAATATAATCCCTGAGGACCCCATTCCTCGGTATTCAAATATGAAAACTAATTAGTATTAACTCAGGCAGGAAGTCTCCATGTCAAATCTTTGATTATATCTATTATGATATTGCTTAAAAAATGATGAACTGACACTTAGGAAAAATATAGATGTCTTCCAGCCTTTCAGTCTTAATGAGGCCATGTATCTTAAAAAACTTTAACCATCACTAAGAAAGGAACCTAGTTGACAACCACTTATTTAGGCACAAAAGGGCAGTAAGTAATTGGGAGCTGAAGGTTCTTATAGTCTAAAGAGTTCTTATACTGACAAAAGACAATGATTAAATTATTGGGAAATAACTGGAACTGAATTGAAGTCAGCATCTGCAATTTTCTGACTAAATGGGCATGTCTTGGGTCATTATAGTATCTGGGATATATTAGTGGCAGGTGAAAAGACAAGGGAGAGTTTGTGAAACATTGAGATAAAGGGGTCAGACAATGAATGTGTCTAAACCTTCAAGGCAAATCAGTTTGAGGATTTATCTAGGGGAAGGTAGGGAGAAGGTGGGAAAACTCATTTGGAAAGTGTGGGTTTTCTAAGCCATCCTTGTGTGAAGGATGAGGTTCCATGGGATCCCTGCGGTCAGTTAGTATTTACAGAGGAATCTGCATCTTTAAGATCTTTCCTTATCTCTTTACCACATCTCATTTTCCTACTAGTTTTGTAATGTAGGTGAGACATTCTATTTGATGGATGGTCACATAATTTTCTGCAACACAGCAGGCCCTAAAAACAAGGTCAGTCATCTCCACGGCCCTATGCTCTTTTCACCACACTACACTAAACAGGATGTTTTGCATATTCTATCCTTTTCTAGGAATGGAACATTTCCCCTGCCATCAGTTAATATGCAATTTCCTATTCAAGCATGAAAGTATTGAGGGCTGCTAGCTCACCCCCAATTGAGAGAGCGCACAAGAAGCTTTGTTCTTCTCCAAACTTGTGTAAGCACATTCCTCAGCAATGTAGAAACAACTGAGCAGATGCTGTTTCTTCTGAGCAAAATGCAGAGGTGGCAAAAAGGCCAGATGACCTGCGGCTTTTTGAGAAGCTGTGGTGGAACATTCGCTTAATCCCCCTTGAAGGGGACAAGTGTTCCTGCAAGGTATTTGCCTCCTCCATTTAGAAATGACTGTGTTCACTACAGTTAAAAAGAAGGCTAATATTAAAAAGAAAACAGTGGCTCTTCTAGGATATGTTTAGGTAAATATTCTTGCAGTGAATGTAAACTTTAAAAATAGAGATAGCTTACAGAACTGATATTCTGGTTTATTGAAAAGTATTTATCACATGAATTACCAACTTTCAAAAAACAGACTTTTGAAACTTTATAAGAAATGCCTATTACAGCTCTTTAATGAGCCCAATTTAATCTTTGTTTGATATCTCCAAAGAAACCTGAGTATTCTGCTGTGTATTGAAAACATCATCATTACACAGTGTTAAGATCCAACTTCCGGCTCTTTGCATTATCTGTTTATTTGGGTTCTGGATTAACTGCAGTTTTTTTTTTTAACACTCTGCATTTTTATTTGCGCATTCATTCAGTTTATATTTACTGCCGTATTTTCAAACAATAGCATTTCATTACTCTGGAGAACAAATCATCCCTTTTATGTATATTCTTCCTACTTCAGGGTACATTTCAAGTAACAAGATGCACGGGGAATGCTGTCCCTGTGTAGATCACCAGCTCAGATAGTTCTCTTAAAATGCTTTCAGTTAAGTACAGTTTCCAGGTTTTATCTTTGGAATACTATGGCATTGAATATTAATAAAGATGTGAGTTCACGCAAGCTAACACCAAATCATTAGCCTTCATGAGACCAAAGTTGAAATCAAGATAGAAGAAATCATGATACAAGTGGGAGCTCGACCTTCTGATGTTTTCAGGAAAAAAAAAAAAACTTTCATTTTTATTTTTCAAGTATTTAATAGTATCAATTTAAAGTAAACTTGAGTGCGATCTTGGTTTAAATATTCACTTAATTGTTCTAACTGATAAAAGTAAAACAAATTATTTGTAAGCTGTACTTGATCCTATAAACTGTATGAGCAGTAGGTCCATAACTGTCATTTACTTCCCTCTCCCTGACATTAGCCTGGAGCCTGGTGAAGCATACATGCTTAAAATGTTTCTTTAGTTTGATGACTAATGACATCTGATATCCAGAACAATAAGAGGATCAACCATACAAAGGATCAAGTTACATATCCAGGGGATTTTATATAATTCTTACGAAGAGCTGCCAATAAATCCATTAAAAATTAAACCCCGGGCCTCCCTGGTGGCGCAGTGGTTGAGAGTCCGCCTGCCGAGGCAGGGGACACGGGTTCGTGCCCCGGTCCGGGAAGATCCCACATGCCGCGGAGTGGCTGCGCCCGTGAGCCATGGCCGCTGAGCCTTCGCGTACGGAGCCTGTGCTCCGCAATGGGAGAGGCCACAACAGTGAGAGGCCCGCGTACCTCAAAAAAGAAAATAAATAAATCCCTGTCTTTTCTCTTTTCAAATAAGTTTACAGAGAGACAGAAATAGGAAGAGAAAAACAGATAAGAGTGCATAAGAGAACATGTGAAACAATGATAAAGAGCACCACAATTGCTATGATAAACCATCAAAAGTTGGCACTAAGATTTCTGGCAGCCAGAGCAAGAGGTTAAGAGCTTTGCTCTGATTGTCAAAAGGGAAAAAAATGTCAGTTCTCAGAGGAAAGCAAGATGTTCTTGGACTGTATGTGTTACTAATAGCTGGCTATAGCTGGCTGTTAGTAACAGACACAGTAGAATGGCCACTTAACACATGAGGGTGAATCCTCACATGCGAGATGTTTGGGGATAGGCAGTCAAGGTGCTGGTTCTCCGGACAGGAACGTCAGGGCCAGCCCTCTGCAAGTCTCCTGACTTTTTCTCATGTTTCAAATAGGTTGCTGAGCTTCAGCCACCTAACTCCCAGGGAGATTAAGTTTGAGACCCCAGTAGTTGGTAAGTATTTAAGAAATTTTGGTATTATGTGGCAAAGTCCCATGTGTAGAAACTAGAGTTTATAGGGTAGGACCCTAAGCCCAGTCAGGCCGCGTCGCTAACCATGGAAGACAGGACTCACACAGAAGGGGAGAAGCCGAGATTGTCCGGTGAGATCTGGTAGAAGAAGTCGTGGCTTGCTCACACACAGCACTAAAGAATGAGTCTAGCTGGGCTGACAGTACTGAGCCAATTTAAAGTCTGTACCTCCCTTTACATTTCCCAGACTAGCCATGAGGTTCTCCCCAGAATATGAGGTGGAGTCGAGTGTGCAAGTGGATCTAAATTGTGGGAACTGAAATACTGTCACAGAAGGAACCAGATGGGTCTCAATGTTAATTCACAGATGAGTATCAGAGGCTTTGGTACAAAACCTACTATTGATAAGGCAGGAGAAAATGAAGGAAACACATTTTGTGCAGAGAGAATGGAACTTACAGGATAGATAGTCAGTAAATATAGTATATCCAGTGGCCCATCAAACATTATTCCTGTATGTATTTCTTCTAATACAATACTTAAATGTTGCTGCATATTTTCAGGTCTCTGCTGCTTAACACAAAACAGTAATTACACACAGTAGTACTTAGAAAATGTTAAAGTTGATCCATTCAATCTAATGGTATGTACAAGTGCATTTAAATTTAGAATTGTTTCCTTTGGCAATATCCTCACAAGAATTGCAACTAAATTTATGCTTTTGGATTTAGTATTCTACTTGGACATCTTGAAAACTGAAGTCACTGAACACATATACAAATCAATTCTTAAAGTATTGTTATAGGGAATGGTTTATGCATATTCTTGAAATTTCATCTGATCCTTTCTTGGTTTACAAGAAAATCCTAACAATTATAAAGCTATTACTGTTTTAAAGTCGCTAAGGTTGAAACTTCATATATCCTAGAGTTGGGGGAAAAAAGAAGCTTCTTTTATAATTTTGTAAAAGGCTTTCCCGTAGTGTATATCTTTGTGCTTTTGGAGGAAATGTTAATGTTAATAGACAGTTGTGCTTTCCACCTGAAAGGAGCATCTGTGCAATGCTAGCATTGTAAAAGAGTGAAAAGCATAACTTCATATCATTAAGCTGGTTGGAATCACAATGGAGAGGTTACTGAAGGAAATCATTTTAAAGCTGAGATTTTTGTTGCTGTTGATTTTGCTGTTGTAATGACCGGGAAAGTGCCCCCGAGGAAGTCTCTTAAATATATATACACCAGAATTTAGACAAACATTTTCTGCAGTGCTTCGTCATATAATACTTGTATCTTGTTTTGAGATGTGAGAATAAGTTTAAAAAGTAAGTACACATTTTGATAAATACTGATTTTCCCACCCACACCTCGCCAGAAAATATTCTAGAGATACTGCAGGATCGCTTCAGCAAGAGCTACTCCACGAGGAATACCTCCTACCACCGTCAGAAGAATCAGGGAAGTAATTGAGCTGAAAAGAGGGAGAAAAGTGGCTGCCTAAAGGGTAGCCTTAACAGGAATGGAGCATGAATTTTTCATTTACTTTTATTCCTGTCCAAGGTGTCATGTTATCTCTGTCCATAGTGTCATGGCTTACCACTGAACATAACAGATTAAGCAATGCAGACAACCATAGGTATAATATTGAGTAAATACATATCAATATGAGGCATAGGGCTGGTATTTTAAAATTCTTCAATGTTAGATATAAGGAAGATCTCTACAGGATAACTTATCTACAAAATGAAAATAAATATCAATTGTTTTCTTTTTAATGAATATGAAAAGTATATCCTCAAGTGTCTTTGCCTATAGTGTTTGAATCAAGGAAGTCTTAAATGCTAAAAAAAAAAAAAAAGACCCAGTACCCTGCCTGTCCTTGGCTTAACACAATAGTAATTAATTTCTCACTCACGTGACAGTCCGCTGGGATGTGTAAAGTTTGCCTTCCACCTGGTAATTCAGAAAGCCAGCTTCTTTCTCTCTTGTGATTTTGCCATCTCCTGGGACATCGGAGTCCTTTGCTCTCAGCTGGCAAATAGAATAAGAGAGGATGGACAAGGAGATGTCAGCCTAGAGGTGTAACGTATAACTTCCATTCACAGTGCACTGGCCAGAATTAGTTATGTGGCCACAATACAATTCCCCAGGAAGAGGAGTTGGGAAATACAGATGGGCTGAGCAGTCATTTTGCAGACACAGCTCTACACTGCAGAAGGAGCATGGGGATTTTTAGTGGACAGCTAACTGACTCTAAAAACTCAGAATGATTTGTTTCAGGTTGACATTCTAAAGTCTTGGAGGAAGATCAGAGTATGAGAAGGAGGTCTCTGTCTCAGAGACCTACAATTTAAAAACACATTGAAAGTCAAATCTTTTCTCTGAGATCAAGAAGTCAGCAGAAAGACATTAAGTTAGGCATGTATTCTTGTAGCCCAGACACCTAAGTTACCTGTCCGGACATTGCTAAACATACACTTCATAAATAGATTTTACATTAGCTATGTATAACACTGCATGTTGAATCAGGAAAGGTTTATAGAAGGTTCTTACAGAATTTCATAACCAGCAATCTTGCCTCTTCCCATTTCTTTAAAGTGCAGCAGGAAACCCTTGATCTATGTGTAAACAAACAATGCGTGACCATGCCTGCAGAGTTACGGAGAAGTTTCCCTGCCACATTATGTAAACTGAATCATCTGCAGTGGATTGGGTGTTCAGGCTCATTTTATATGACATGTTTTCAGAGTGTTCAAATTGGGTTTATGCTCTTCAATTTTCTGACTTAACATACACGGTATTAAACCAGTAGGGTTTTTTGAGAAGATACAGTCCATCCTGACTTTCTTTACAGATGAACTAAAGTTCAGAAGAAGTGTATGTTCACCAGACGTTAAACAACTAAGTATTGCAGAGCTGACACTGATGTATACAGGATCATGCCTTCTCCTCTGGGGCTGCTTTCTAATTGTTTTTTCTTCCTCACTGATGAAAATACATGAATGTTGACTTTGTTTTATTTAATTAACTATCAGCTGAAAGAATAAATCTTGACACTGGCATGGTTTTTCTTCATTATAAGCACATTCTTTTGAAATGTAATCCTTAAATGGATACCAAGGTGAAAAATTGAAATCAAGACGCACTTTATTTTTCTCAGCCAGCTGTTGAAAGGATTTTTAACTACCAGAGAAGAAATAATTAGAGCTATTCTTGTAGCATGAAACAGCTACGAGTAAATGTAGTTTATTTCTGAAATATTTTGTATACTTTTAGAAAGTCAAAGCTATGTTTAAACAAGAATGGCAAAGAACTTATCTCCAAAACTGAAAACAGCAAAATTCAAATTCAGAGACTCTTTGGGTGAAAACTTTCTTTACTGTGTCTAGAACATCACATAGCATACGGCATTGGGAAACTTGTATTCATCTAGTTTGTTCATTCATGTATTCATTGAATAGTCATCGCTAGAAGGATGTAAACGTGTGTATGAACACAAAATTACATATAAGTCCCATTGTGGACTATTTGTTTGTTATTTTAATTTGTAAGTTTATAGTGAAACCTCAAAAGGCCTAAGGTATTCAGCATGAAAGTGAGAATCTCATTAGAAATGGAGATTTTGAAGTAGCTTACTATTTCTGTTCTAGGAGAGATGTACAAGAATTGTATAACTTCATATGCTTAACAATTAGTTATATGAATAAAAGATCCAACCAACTTTTACTTCAACAGAGCATTAGTTTCTTTAAAATAAATACATAAATTTTAAAAATTTAGGCAAAAATCATAAAGTGGGAAAGGACTCACAAAATGCAAATCTGTAGTAAAAATATGAAGAAAAAAGAAAACCTGTTGATTATATTAAAAATTTGTGCTCTGATTTGATTAGGAGGGAAATTCCACCTTGGATCTATTACACTAGTGGGGCAGAGGTATTTTATAGCTGTTCTTCATCTTTCCAGATTTTGTAAATATTGAGAATGATATAAAGGTAGGAAGTTATCAGGGATTAAACAATACTATTTTATTATAGAAGTCATGCTTTATTCAAAAGAAATACACTGTGGCAAGACACTTTCCATATTTCTGTATTTTATAAATGCTTCTAAGTTACCTACATACTTACATTTCCTGGATGGCAAATAAGAACAGAAAATTTTTATGTTTGATAATGATGAGAAATCCTTGATATACAGGGACATACAGGAGTAATATTTGATTTGGGGGCTTCTTTTTGTCATCACAAACCAGAGCATTTCTAAGTTTGAGTTTATGTGGTTAATTGTACTTTAAAAATGATTTTATCACAATTATTTCTTCCTTATTGTGATCTTTGGGGTGTGTTACATTCAGTAATGCCTTTTGCTTTGTGTACTCTTTACTAGGCAGAATTACCCATCTGCAACAGAAGCCCAATTATTTTGATTAGACTGTGAATTCTTGCACTGAAAGTCAGCTCCTTCAGACAGATTGTAGGGAAGGAGAGGACTTAAAGACTGAGAAATGTCTGTGCTCTTCCAGTACGAGCGCGTTAAGACAGTTTCATATTTATGCAACGGAGGTACTTAAGCACCACCAGCTGTTTGTAAACAATAAGATCTTCAGTAGCTGCCAGTGTCCTTGACAACAGCTTTTGTCAAAAAAAGAAAACAAAATGCTACCGAATGTAATTATTTCTTAAGAGTTAGCTCTGGGAAAGAAACTAGTTTAAAATTACAAGCACACCATGGGCCTATATTCTTAAATTATTTTTTCTGGTGTCAAGAGAAACTTGGAATCTATTTTATTGATTTACAAGTTATTAAAACTGAATTTCTGAGAAATGTGTCCTCATTTAGTATCCCAGGTCAATTGATAAGGTCTCCCATTGCATGGGTTCCCCATGTTTGCAGGAATGGGAAACACTGGGGGCAGAAATAATTACAATTAAATAATTAATTTGAAACTATTTCTACTGACTTGTTTTGGTGAAAATGCATAATTTGAGTATACTTGTGAATTTTCAGTCCAGCACTAAAACACTGTTATAGAAAAGGGATTAATCTCTGCTACTCTGATGAACCCATTGTGACTAAAGATGAGAGCGCTAATCTCTGGAGTACAGTGGCAATCAAAAAGTTTCTTTTGAAATGAACCCATTTTATTTCACTTAGTTGCCTTTTGAATCCTAAAATTTGAATCGAAACCCAGTCTAGCCTCTGATATCATAGAATTCACCTTATTTTACTACTGACTCTTTGTTGAAATGTTACCAGCTCTGTTTACTATTTCCAATTTCCGTGCCTGTCTACTTCTGTGCTTCTTTATTGTCTACGAAAATCTCCATATGTTTCACATTCAGAGGATTCACTTTATTTGAGTTTACCTTGGATTTTGATCCAGTTACCCATGGCCCGATAGCAGGACCATGTGGGGCAAAGTGTGGCCTCTTGATGAGGAAAGAATCTTGATAGAACCTCATAGTATATTCAGTACAATTTGGGGACCATAGTTAAAAACTTTAAAGATTATTTTTTCCCTAACTTGTTCCTTTTCAGCCATTTTACAACAATTGGGCACACCTACTTACCATATCCCATTACATATTATATCATTCTGAAGAAGAACAAGACAGTGTCGTAAAGATCATTAACTCTATTTTATTGTAGAAAGCATGAAAGATCAGAGCAGTAGAAGGCTTGTCCTACGCTGCACTGTGAGAGACTATGTATAGCTGGGCTTATAGATAAGATCTCCTTACTTCTGGCCAGCAACATGTCTAATAACCTATTGCATATGCACTTTTAAAATTCTGGAATTAAAGACCTATAAAAAAATTAATAAACAGAAACCTCAATTAAATAGAGTTGAGAGACCAGAAGGGGGAGCTCTCATGCCCTGCAACATAGCCCAAGCCCAAGTGAAAGAAGACAGACTTCTCTCCTTTCCTGGCAAAGACTGACCAAAAAGCTGTGGGCTCTTTGTTAACTATAGCTCTCCCAACTTCCTTTTCCTTTCTATAAAAGTGCTCTCCTTCCCTTGCTGTGTGGGGACTTCCATGTGGGGACACCATGGTTGCAGACCCCAAATTGCAAGTCTCTGCTGATCCCCAGTATAACCAAGTTTGCTGGGGAAAGATCTGGCACTCTTATTTGTTTCAGGTAAACATTCTGGTGGCTCTTATGGGAACCAGAGAAGGCTCCCAACAGTGAACAAACAGGTGCGCTACCCCAACTTGAGCCCACTGTTGCTCACTGCTTTTCCTGCCATCCTGGAGTTTGAAGGTGTATCTTTCTCCTGGGTCTGAGAGCTCACACCTTCTTTGCTTTTAAAGCTCTCAGCCTTTATTCGGATTCCATTTACAGGTTTGTCTGGTTAAGGCCTTGTTCTGTATGCAAGTCCTCGTTTGGCACTTGGGTCTGACCTTGAGATCAGACTGTTTCAACTGAAGCTGGCTGAAAATGCCTTTGACCCAATTTTTTCAGGAAGGGGTTGCTTCAAATCAAGCTGCCAATTTTTCAGCCTTTGGCCTTCCCTTTGGCAGGGCTGTCCTCTCGAGACTGGCTAAAAGCAAGCCTTTGACCTGGCTCCTCTGGGACCAAGCTGTCTTCTTAATACTGGCTCAGGTTGGCTTGCTAAGTTGTTTGAGCTAAGCAGTTTGTGCTGTAAGCTGTGTGAGCTGTGTGAAATTTGTTCATTACTCTAGAGGGAAAACCTCTGGGAAATAGGATCCCAGTTATCTGAATATTATGAGCACCCCTCCCCACCCCTTATGGGGACTGATAATACTATTAATAGTTACTATCTGAAGCTATTTAGGACTTATTCTTCAATCACCAATGTATGCAGACATAAAATTAGGATAAGCTTCTGCAGGTAGCTTACAGAAGTGATTCCTTCAATGAGTTCTTTGTATAATAAAGTCCAATAGGTTATTTGGTGTGTTACTGAGTTAGTAAGCCAGCATGCTAATTAAACACTTAGGGATTCGTTTTGACTACTTTTCCTTCGCTTGGCATCATTTATAGCCTGAATTGTTTTGTTCAAACTAAGGTTAGAACATGGAAAACTACCTTTGTAGGTGGAGTGAATCAAGGGAAAATTGAAAATTTTATTACAGAATGTAAAGTATTTAGTGTCTGTAATCTTTGACATTGCTGACTCTTAAGGAAATTAAATTAACTTGGTTGATATTTAATAAAAAATTAGAAGTTTATATTTTCTATCAGTTATAATATTTCAATCTGCATAAAGAACTTTACGTTTAGTCTCTGCTACTACCAATATCAGATTTTATGTTCAAAGATAACTCATTGGCACACTCTTTGTAGCCATGTATACAAAGGACGTCAACAAAAATAAGCCAACAAATCCACTGATCTAACATTTTCTTACCTTCTATATGTTCATAACATCGTCTGAACAAGATGTTAAAATGATCTCATGAACTTGCTGCTCGGCTGTCTCCACACTGAAGTCTAATAACTGTAGTTAGTGAATGTCGAGAGTCTAGCTAAGCTACTCCATAATATTGCCACCTCAGCATCCATTTTGTTTGGCCACGTGGTCTGAGGGGGCCTTAAACTGACAAGTGCATGCAAGCCCACACCACAGATAACAGCCTGAAGAGTCACAAGCAAATATAAGTTCTTAATAGGACTTCCCCAACAGCCTCACCCCTTTGTGCTCCCCTTAGGCTCCGCTTAGGACATGCCCCAGGTCCTGTCTGGCTCTCTGTCCTGACCTCCCCATGGAGGTGGCTTCTTGGGGAGTGCCTTGTACCTCCTTCAGGACCTGTGAGTAATAAACTTCTCTATTCTAATTTCTCTTGTGGTCTGTTGTTGAACCACAACTCACTGTCTGGTACCCTGGGCTCTAATAAACAAATGTTAATTGAACGAAGTCATAATAGTGAATGAAACATGTTTATTCATATTGCACTGATGGTGATATTCTCATTTCAGATTTTTTTCAAGTTTCAGTTTAAAAAGTGATCTTGTCCCTTATTTATATGCAGTTTAACCTATTTGCACATTGTTGAATATTAAATTATTTGAAACTATGAACGGTATATTTACTTTGTTGAACTGAGCCTATACAAAAATGAATTATAATAGACTCCAAGATGACCTAAGGATAGACAAAATTAACAAGGCTGGTCAGATAAAAATACTTTACATTTACTAAAGTCCATTTTTAAACTAATTATAACTTAAGTATGGAACATGACGAGATTAAGATACCACATCGATAATATGTTTCAGGTGGTTTTTAACAATAAATAGGACAGATTCTGAGGTGAAGAAATAAATAATATTAGCTCTCTTAGTAGAAGCTAAATCTCAAATCAAAATATGTTATTTAAATACACATAGTGTGGGAAAAACCTTCAAGTTACATAATTTCTTATGGATGAATTGTAGCCAATTGGCAAAGGATTTGATGTACCCCTAGGACATGTGTACAAATTGACTTTATGTTATGATATTTCAACCAAATTCATAATTAATCACTGATTTATACATCCATGAGCCCAGTTACAAAGACTGACATTTTGATACTAGTGATTTATGCTTTAGGAGATAACAAGTGCATGCTTGGAAATAAATTGAAAAATAGTGTATTTTTCAATTGATAATTTTTTAGAGTGCCTTTATATTTTTACTAAAATCAAGACCAAAAGACAACCCTCAGAATGGGAGAAAATATTTGCAAATGAAGCAACTGACAAAGGATTAATTTCCAAAATTTACAAGCAGCTCATGCAGCTCAATAACAAAAAAACCAAACAACCCAATCCAAAAATGGGTAGAAGACCGAAATAGACATTTCTCCAAAGAAGATATACAGACTGCCAACAAACACATGAAAGAATGCTCAACATCATTAATCATTAGGGAAATGCAAATCAAAACTACAATGAGATATCATCTCACACCAGTCAGAATGGCCATCATCAAAAAATCTAGAAACAATAAATGCTGGAGAGGGTGTGGAGAAAAGGGAACACTCCTGCACTGCTGGTGGGAATGTGAATTGGTTCAGCCACTATGGAGAACAGTATGGAGGTTCCTTAAAAAACTACAAATAGAACTACCATATGACCCAGCAATCCCATTACTGGGCATATACCCTGAGAAAACCATAATTCAAAAAGAGTCATGTACCAAAATGTCCATTGCAGCTCTATTTACAATAGCCCGGAGATGGAAACAACCTAAGTGCCCATCATGGGATGAATGGATAAAGAAGATATGGCACATATATACAATGGAATATTACTCAGCCATAAAAAGAAACGAAATTGAGCTATTTGTAATGAGGTGGATAGACCTAGAGTCTGTCATACAGAGTGAAGTAAGTCAGAAAGAGAAAGACAAATACCGTATGCTAACACATATATATGGAATTTAAGAAAAAAAAAAAGTCATGAAGAACCTAGGGGTAAGACAGGAATAAAGACACAGACCTACTGGCGAATGGACTTGAGGATACGGGGAGGGGGAAGGGTGAGCTGTGACAAAGCGAGAGAGAGGCATGGACATATATACACTACCAAACGTAAGGTGGATAGCTAGTGGGAAGCAGCCGCATAGCACAGGGATATCAGCTCGGTGCTTTGTGACCACCTGGAGGGGTGGGATAGGGAGGGTGGGAGGGAGGAAGATGCAAGAGGAAAGAGATATGGGAACATATGTATATGTATAATATTCACTTTGTTATAAAGCAGAAACTAACACACCATTGTAAAGCAATTATACCCCAATAAAGATGTTAAAAAAAAAAAAGTTGCAAGAACACTTAAGGATGATTTAATCAGGCCAATTTCTTACATGGCTAAGTTTAAAAAAAAACAAAACGACACAACAGCAACAAACCCTCCCTCCACCCCCAACATTGTCTGAGGATTTAACACAGATTTCTGATCTCCATTGTGGATTTAGTGGTCCAAGGGAATAGGCTGACAACCTGTGTTAAAAAATAAATACAGAAAGAAATAATTTTACCCTATGAGTGGTTTTAAAACTAGTGATATATTCTCTCTACTACACTGTTAGAACATTGAAACGACAGGGGAAACTTTGTTACTCCTGAGGGATAGTCTCCAGAATTTTCTGACAGTAGCAGTTACCCTGAAATTAATATTCCCTTAACTTCTGATCATGTCCACATCATACTTTGTTATTCTGTGTCCTTATAGCCTTTTTAAAAAAAAATTCTCCATTTCCTGCTTCATATTGCTTTAGAATGATACACTGAAAACATGGCTTACATCATGCAACTTGCTTGCTCATATATTCAGTAATTCTAACAGTATTCTGATGCCTGTAACTGGCACACGTAACTCACTAGTTTGTCATACAAGATTTGAAAGCCCAACTGTATACCTTGTCACTTCAAATTATTCCACAACTCAAATTTTCTTTGCAGACAAATTCTACACATTGTCTACTCTTACGATTTTGATAATATTTATTTTCTGGGATGAAATTTTTTCCTCTTTTTATCTAAATCCTACTCATAATGTACTACTAAAATCAGACAGATGAATTGATAAAGATGATGTGATTATACACACACACAATGGAATATTATTCAGAATTAATAAATCCTGTCGTTTGCAATAACATGGATGGACTGGAGGACATTATGGTAAGTGAAATAAGCTAGACACAGAAAGAACCACAGCCTGGTTCCTAAAAAAACTGAACTCACAGAAGCAGAATCGTGGTTACCCAGGGCTTCAGGGTGAGGAGAAATGGGAGTTATTGGTCAAATGGTATAAACTTTCAGTTATAAGATGAACAAATTCTGGTGATCTAATGTACAGCATGGTGACTTGGTGACTTTAGTTAATAATAATGTATTGTATACTTGAAAGTCACTGAGAGTAGGTTTTAAATATTCTCTACACACACACACACACACACACACACACACACAAACACACATAAAGATAACTATGTGAGGTGATGGATGTGTTGATTAACTTGACTGTGTTAATCATTTCACAACGTATATATATCAAATCATCACATTGTACACCTTAAATATATACAATTTCTATTTATCAATTATACCTCAATAAAGCTGGAAAAAAATTTTCTTCACGAAGCTTATGTTGGTGACCTCATTCCAAAAGATGTTTTCTGACTGAAATTTAACAAAAGTAACTTATTCACTTCATTATGTTTAACCTTACAAATTTAAGCTCTATATGCCTGATAATCTGTGTAAAAAACTTAATGATAGATCTGCAGATGCTCTCAACCTGCAGTACTCTGGCATCTCTAAATCCCTCATGTTTCCTCTCTTAGCTCAAACATAGGTTATAGATTAAGAGTTTAAGAAGGTCGAACTCCCAGATGTAGGATGCTGATGCCCTATTCAGTCATCTAGGTTATCCTGCAGTACTCCCAGAACATTATCCTATTTAAAAATTTTAAAACATGTTATTTGTTTGTAATAACAAAACTTGCATATATTCAAGTATAACAATACTTGAATAGTGAATATAACGTGCTATACAATTTTCTAAGCTGTTTACAGGTATTGTCATACTGATAATACCAGTAGGTAGGTACTATTATTAGCCTGGGAGGAGGGCCTGAGGGGAGGGGCTTCAGAAAGTTTAAGTAATAGAAAAAAGGTCATGTAGCAAATTAGGGAAAGAACAGGGTTTTAACCTGCAGTTTGAATCCTTTTCTTTTACACCATTACTAATCCCCAGAATGTCTAGGTTGTATACATATGGCTTTCCAGAATGAACTCTACGTTCTCCAGCCTCCAAGCAGTCACCTATGGCTGGCCGTGTAACTAGATCCTGGCAATGAAACCAAAGAGGAAGTGACCTGTGATAGCTTTTGGTTGACTTTCTTAAAAGGTAGCTGGGGGCTTCCCTGGTGGCGCAGTGGTTGACAGTCCGCCTGCCGATGCAGGGGGCACGGGTTCATTCCCCGGTCCGCGAAGATCCCACATGCCGCGGAGCGGCTGGGCCCGTGAGCCATGGCCACTGAGCCTGCGCGTCCGGAGCCTGTGTTCCGCAACGGGAGAGGCCACAGCAGTGAGAGGCCCGCGTACCACAAAAAAAGACAGCTGGTATGTGTTTGCTGTTTTTCTCCCCATTTTTTCAAGGTGATGCTTGGAATAGAAATTAATAGCTGGAACTCCATATTGGATCATAATGATAGTAAGTTCTATACCATAAGCTTGACCTGGTATGGACGGTCTTAAACTACTGTGGGTCCTCTATACTAACTCTCTATTGCTTACATCCCCAATATTTCATGAAAGAGAAATTTAACTTATATCTTGTTTTAGCCACTATTTTCAGCTCTCTATTATTATAATAGCTGAATTTAATCCTTACTGATAGATTTCTTAGGTTATATTGAAAAATAATATAAAATTAATGTATTTGAGAACACTGGGCTACATATATATATATCTTTACTGTATTAAAATTAAAACTAAGGAATTAAAAATATGTATTAACTAATTTTAAATGACAATAATAAACCCATTACATGTTAATATACTTCATGAAGAACAATTATATTTTCCAAAGCAAAAATGAAATGAGAAAAGTAACATTTTTAATGTCTGGCTTAATAGAGGAGACACTGGATGGATTCTTGCATCTGCTGTTGAATTTAATTTATTGCCATATGATTTATTGGTTAAAGTATATGAACAAAATCTAGCCTCACAGAAATATGCATTTGGAAAAGAGAGGAGTATCTTAATATTTTTGGATAATTATATTTTTCTCCAGTACTATTTCAAAACTCAATGAGTGGTAGTTTCTTAAATGTTAGTTGCAGTCAATGAAACTGAAAGCATATCAATAACCATTTTATCCTGTTATATTAAAATTTATTGGCATATCTTACATTTTGGATGGATATTTTACCACTTTGGAAAATATTCCACTAAGTAACGAACTTCCACATTTGATACATTTCAATAAAATGAGAAAAAAATCATTTTTTAATTTCACAACTAATCTCATCAGGGAAGCCATTGTGTTAGAAGATGGGGTCGTTCCAAATTTTCCCAACTTTTAATATTTATTTGAAAGCTCAAATGTTATCATTAGCAAAAATTACTGTCAGTTGCCGTCATTGAAGTGATAGGCTTTACTCATTTTAAAAAGAAAATACCCGCCAGATAACTGGGACTGAATAACGATTGTTTGTCTGTTGTTCTTCCGAGTAAAAACTGAATTCTGTAAAAAGTAGCTAGTTCAGCTTGCAATTCAATCACACGAGTGCTTTGTTTGTTTAAGATAACCATCATACCTCAGTGTTCAGCAGAAATGCTTTACATGATCCTCCCATTTTATCACCCCAAATAATAAAAAGATGTGTACTCAAGAATAAATATGCAGTAAAATTCATAAATTCTACTGTTTCATCATGCAAAAACTGGCTTTTTAAAAAATTCTGAGTGAGTTACCCCATGACGTAGAGGTCCCAGCCAACAGAGACGTAGGCTGAGGGCAAGGAGAACGCAGAACAAGAAATGGAAACGTAAGGAACTTCTTTCAGCCTGATACACATACATATTTCCCCGTGTTAGGTATCCTTGTATATATTATAAATTAAGCAGCATTCTCCTTTTTTCCTCCTTTCTCTTCTCTCCTACTTTGAGATACGGCGAATTGGCCGTGGTGAACTTTATAATCTGGTGCTGAGAACACAGGTTGTCAAGGTGAGATTATGAGTGACTCGGAAAAGGAACAACCATTACTCAGAGGTAGAAACAATGGCAGACCGGATATTTGATTTTTATTTTTGAGGCTGTCCTACCTTCGTCGTGGAACAAACACCAGCTCTTCTCTGTTCTCAAGCAGGCTGAGTTCCCAACCGGAAGTTACCACAGCCAAGGCTCTCCCGCTCATTCTTCGGTTTTCCAGTTTGCCAACTGCAGATTTTGGGACCTCTCGCTCTCCGTACTGAACGTAACCAATCCCGCGAGCTCTGCCGTGAAGGAGAGCGAGAGCTCGAGAGCGGGAAGTGTAATTTTCGGTGGGAAACCTGTCGGCTGAGTTCTGAGGAGAGCGGCTGTTTCGCGTCCACTCTGAAAGGTAGGCCTACCTCAAAAAAACCGGAAAGTTTAGGTATTCCATTTGTTATTTTCTCTAGCTCTAGAGTATGTTAATTTCTTTTCTGGTTCACTCATATTTGTATCTCCTCGTGGTTCTGTTTCTCAAAAAGACCTTGCCTATTACACCCAGTTTCATGATTATGGTCCGTGAGTCACTTCAGACTCAAGCTTAGACTCTCTTTCTCTAGCCCTTACTGTGAATTTTGTAATCATCCAATTCCTAGTATTAAATATTCCCTTTTAATGTAGTAGAGAAGTTTTTCTATTTCACAACTGAAGCTGGACTGATGCAAATAAATTGTTTTAATATCACCCCAAATTATAATTACTTCTTTTGTAGTTGTTTTCAGTAACACAATTTTATGTTCCTTCTGACCCGAGTCAAATAATTACTTGAAATCTCAGTAGAATACTTTCTTTAAAAAGTGATAAAATTATTTTAATTTATCAGAAAATGTAGAGATTGTATATAAAACATGCATCTCCTATATTTCCATGAAGTTTCTACATTTTATCACATTGCTTCATGTTTTTAAAAACAAATATAAGAGATGGTTGAATTTCCAGAGTACTATACCCTGACACTCCCTTACTTCACTGCATCACACTGTGTTCTGCCTTTTCAGAAGTAACTAATATTAAGAATTTGATAGTGACTTAGAGTCATATTATTCCATGGTACACTGGTATGTATTTAGAAACAGTATAGACTTGTTTTGTGTATTTCAAATTGTGTATAGATGACAAAATACTGTACAAACTATTGGCAACTTGTGTTTCCATACAATGCTGTAATTTCAGACATTTAACCTTACTGCTACATGCACCTCTAATTTATTTACCAAAGTTGCATTATATAAGTATTCAAAAATGTGTATATTCCCTTCCAGGTAATGGACAGTTAAAAACGTTTCCAATTTTTTAAAACATTCTGTAATAAATACTCTTTTTTTATATGCACATGTGCAGCAATTTATCGGATGTACTATACATACTTTAAATGGCCAGACCAAAGTGAATGCAAACCATTACTTTTAGTAGCTATTGCTAAATAACTCTACAAAATAGTTGTATCAGTTCAAACTTTCAGAATAGTGTATGAGAATTTTCTTTCTGCATATTTCTGTCCAAAACTTGGAGATGATTTTCTATTAGACTGTGTGTCTTTTTTATTGATGTATGTGAATGCTCTATATAGTCTCAATAATAACATAATTCTTGCAAACATTTTGTCCTACTTTGTGACTAAGCTTTTTTTTTTTTAAACTTCTTTATTGGAGTATAATTGCTTTACAGTGGTGTGTTAGTTGCTGCTGTATAACAAAGTGAATCAGCTGTACGTATACATATATCCCCATATCCCCTCCCTCTTGGTCTCCCTCCCACCCTCCATATCCCACCCCTCTAGTGGTCACAAAGCACTGAGCTGATGTCTCTGTGCTATGTGGCAGCTTCCCACGTGACTAACCTTTTAATTTTATGGTGTCTTTAGTTGAACATGCATTAATTTAATGTAGTCTAATTTATACATCTATACTTTTTACTTTATCTTTTTCATCTTTTTCAAGAAATGCTTCCCTTCTCCAAGACTGATCAGATATTTTCCCCACACACACACTTTTTTTTTTTATAAAAAAACTCCCAAGATTTAGTCTTTTTTTGTCTCTCAAATTTTAGTCTTTAACCTACCAGGAATTAATTTTATGTATGACTTGGTGGAATTCTAATTTTCTTATATTTTGTTTTTCTATATGGACATTAACTACTCTAACATCACTTGTTATACATATGGTCCCTGACTTTTTTTTTTTAATTGAAGTATAGTTGATTTACAATGTTGTGTTCGTTTCTGGTGTACAGCAAAGTGAATCAGTTATGCATACATTAAAAAAATTTTTTTTCATTATGGGTTATTACAGGATATTGGATATATATATATATTGAGCTATACAGTAGGACCCTGTCTATTTAATATATAGTAGTTTGTAGCTGCAATAAGTTCATTTGTGTCATTTTAGATTCCACATGTAAGTGATATAATATGGTATTTGTCTTTCTCTTTCTGACTTCACTTAGTATGGTAATCTCTAGTTCCAGACACGTAGCTGCAGATGGCATTATTTCATTCTTTTTTATAGCTGAGTAGTGTTCCATTGTGTATATATGTACCACATCTTCTTTATCCATTCATCTGTCGATGGACATTTAGGTTGCTTCCATGTCCTGGCTATTGTAAATAGTGTTGCTGTGAATGTTGGGGTGCATGGTCCTGGACTTCTGTTGGTTCACCCTGACAGTTTTTCAGCTTTACAATGGTGGGAGAGCAATACACATTCAGTAGAAATTGCACTTTGAATTTTGATCTTTTCCCAGGCTAGTGATACATGGTAAGATATTCTCTCATGTTGTGGCAACGAGCTGCGGCTCCCAGTCAGCCATGTATGTGATCATGAGGGTAGGCACCAATACACTTACACCATTCTGTACACAGACAACCATTCTGTTTTTCACTTTCAGCACTTCATTCAATAAATTACATGAGATAGTCAATACTTTTTTATAAAATAAGCTTTGTGTTACATGATTTTGATTGACTATAGGCTAATGTGAGCGTTCTGAGCACGTTTTAAGGTAGGCTAGGCTAAGCTATAGTGTTCATTTGGTTAGGTGTATCAGATGCACTTTGGGCTTATGATATTTTCAACTTCCAACAGGTATATCAGGACATAACTCCATTGTAAGTTGAGGAAGATCTGTATAGCTCATATTTGAGTTTTTACTGTTTTTGGCTGTAATGGATAGTGTTGCCATGAACAGTCACGTACATGTTTTTGGAGAATATAAATACACGTTTTGGATGGATACATAGCTAGGATTGGAATTACTAGCATATATGGCTTATATGCATATGTCCAGCTTTGCGATATTGCCAAATACTTTTCCAAAGTGGTTATAAGCATTTGCCTTTCTCTCTAATGTGAGTTCTTGTTTCTCTACTCATTGATTTTTAATATATATGACCAATTTATGGTTGTCATTTATATTGATTTGTAAGAATCCTTTATTATTTATAATATTTTATATTTTCTAAATTTCCTTCTTAGCTTTTAGAATTCGTTTGTATATTAGAATTTTTTATGTAGAAATTCATGTAAACTACATTTAATGGCAGTTTTTATATTTGTTTTCCAGTTCCATAGTTTTTACTTCTCAATCTAATTTGTCTGGGCCCTCAAACAAAAAGTTAATATAAGTGGTGATAAAGAACAACATTGCTTTATTCCCAATTTCACTGTGAACTCTGAAAAATTCATTTTAAAGGGTTCAATTTTAAGTTTCTCCACAATATTTATTATCAGGTTAGGAAAGTTTCCTTTTATTCCTACTTGGCTAAGAAATTCTTTCCATTGTCAATAGAGCTTAAAAGTTATTTAATTATTTTTTTGCATGTAGTGGAATGAGCATATGTTTTATTTCCTTCAATCCAGTAAGAAATTATATTTTCTGGTATTAAACTACCCTCGCCTTTTAAAAATGAACCATACTTTATGAAAATGTTATTTCCCCCCTGCTTAAAATGTTATTTCCTCATTTTTGCTGTATTTGTTATACTTGTTATTTATGATTTTTGTATCAATCCCTGTGAAATCAGTCTTTCTTTCTGGTATTGGTTCTTGTCCAGATTTTTACTAGACCCATAATATTAGTTGAATACCTTTTCCTTTAGTTTTTTCCTATAAAATAATTTCTGCATGTTAATAATTAAGATCTGTTCCTTAAGGTTCAACACTTAACAGTTTACTTTTGGGGACTGCTGTCTTTGGGTAAAATATAGGGAAAATAATACATCTATTACTAATTTCATTTTGTCAATCAGATTTTTATCTTTAACAAATTGATATTATTCACTTATAGTTTTACTTAAAATGATACATTCCATCTAAGTAATTTGTTCATAGCATTTATTTATAATGCTGTAAATATATGCTACACTATATATATAAAAATATTATAATTTTTCATGACATATTTTTACTGGTGGTTTTATGTCTTTTTCATCTATATTTCTGGAAGTTGGCCTGTTGTGCTTTTTTTAAAATGAATATATTTCCATCCAGTTGATCATTTCTGTCCTGTTTATTTAGCCTCTATTTCATTAATATTTGCTTCTTTTTATTATTTCCTGCCCCCTAATTTCCCTTAGGTTTACTTTTTTTTAGCCTAGCATTTTGAGGCCAGTGTTACAGTCCTTTATTTAGAAAAGTAGTAGGTGATGAATAAATGCTTAGGCTTTGGAATCAGATATATCAGTGCTCTCACTTAGTAAATGCATGACTTTAAGGAAGGAGTAAAACCTCTTTACACCTTAGGTTCCTTACATGCAAGAGGTGGAAACAATTACCTTCCCATGAAGCTGTAGTGAAAGTTAAATGAAAAAATTTATATGAAGGGCTTCACATAGAGCCCACTGTATGGTTACATTTGTTATTCACCTTACTTTTAAGACAAACAAGAATTAATATGCATGTTTATAATGAGAATTTTCTTAATGTTTTGTCATTTGTTTCACACTATCAGAGGGTTGTGTGTCCTCCTTTTTCTTTTCTTTAAAAATTCAGTAATAGAAATCTACACTCAGGAGAAATTCACAATTATATGGAGACATTTAATTCTGGTTTATCTTGTTTATCTAAAGTAATTGAGATTTGCACGCTTGAAACACATAATGTGATCTTTTTTGTGATGAAAACAAGCCAGTTGGGAGAATAATATTTTACCACTCTTACAAGTATTTGAAGATGCATTTAAACTTCTTAATTGTATTTAATTTTAAATTCTATTTACTTATTTTTTGAGGTATAGTTGATATATAATATTATATAAGTTACAGGTGTACAATATAGTGATTCGCAATTTTTAAAGGTTATACTCCATTTTTAGTTATTATAAAATAATGGCTATATTCCCTGTGTTGTACACTGTGTACTTGTAGCTTGTTTTATACATAATAGTTTGTACCTCTTAATGCGCTACTTAGTTTTTTGAGAAATCGCCATACTGTTTTCCACAGTGGCTGCACCAATTTACATTCTCACCAACAGTGTACGAGGGTTCTCTTTTCTCCACTTCCTGACCAACGATTTATTATTTGTATTCTTTTTAATAATAGCCATTCTGACAGGTGTGTGGTGATATCATATTGTGGTTTTGATTTGCATTTCCCTAATGATTAGTGGTGTTGAACATCTTTTCATGTGCCTGTTGACTGTCACAGTGTTCTGTTTGAAAAGATAGCTATTCAGTTCTTCACATTTTTTAATTAGGTTGTTTGGTTTTTGCTTTTGGGTTTTTTTTGCTGATCAGTTGTATGAATTGTTTCTATATTTTGGATATTACCCCCTTATCAGTCATATTATTTGAAAATATTTTCTCCCATTCTGTAGATTGTCTTTTCATTTTGTCAGTGGATGCATTTGCTTTGCAAAAGCTTTTAAATTTAATTAAGTCCCATTTGTTTATTTTTGCTTTTATTTCCTTTGCTTTAGGAGACAGATCCAAAAAAAAATATTGCTACGATTTATGTCAAAAAGAGTGTTCTGCCTGTTTTCCTCTAGGAGTTTTATGGTATCCAGTCATATGTTTAGGTCTTTGATCCATTTTGAGTTTATTTTTGTATGTGATGTTAGAGAATGTTCTCATTTCATTCTTTTACATGTAGCTGTTCAGTTTTTCTCGCACCACTTATTAAAGAGTGTCTTTTCTCCATTGTATATTCTTGCATCCTTTGTCATAGATTAATTGTCCGTAAGTACATGGATTTATTTCTGGACCCTCTGTTCTGTTCCATTGTCTGTTTTTTTTTGTGCCAGTACCATACAGTTTTTTGTTTTGTTTTGTTTTTTGCGGTACGCGGGCCTCTCACTGCCGTGGCCTCTCCCGTTGCGGAGCACAGGCTCCGGACGCGCAGGCTCAGCGGCCATGGCCCATGGGCCCAGCTGCTCCACGGCATGTGGGATCCTCCCGGACCGGGGCACAAACCCGCGTCCCATACATCTCAACCACTGCGCCACCAGGGAAGCCCCCCATACAGTTTTGATTACTGTAGCTTCATAGTCTAGTCTGAAGTCTTGGAGTTGTTATTCCTCCAGCTCTGAATTTCTTTCTAAAGATTTTTAGGCTAATCAAGGTCTTCTGTGTTTCCTTACAAATTTTGAAATTTGTCCAAGTTCTGTGAAAATACCATTGGTATTTTGATATGGATTGCATTGAATCTGTAGATTGCCTTGGGATGTATGGTCATTTTAACAATATTAATTCTTCCAGTCCAGAGACACCATATATCTTTCCATCTGTTTGTATTGCCTTCCATTTCTTTCATCAGTGTCTTATAGTTATCCAAGTACAGGTTTTAGGCTGTTGTAAATAATGCTGCTATGAACATTGGGGGTGCATATATCTATTTGAATTAACTTACTGAAAATTGGCTGAAGGACTACTGTACAAACAAGGCTGTAGAAAAGATATACATGTAATTGTGTAGGATGGGAGGAAAAGCAGTAGGGATAGGATTTGTGCCCCTGGCAGTGGGCAGATTCCATAGTATGTCATATAAAAGTGATAATTGCCTGATTCAGGACCTATCATCTCCTGGACCATGTACCCATGTCTGCTCAATTTTTAAAAAATCTTGGTTCTACATACGTTGACCTCTTTTCTCTGGAATCAGTTTTCTTTCCCTTTTGGAATCTTACTTTCATGGAAAGCAACAAAAACCTCCTCTCTCCTCACACTTCTATCCTTATTCCTACTTAATTCTTTTAAATGTGTCAACAATGTGAAGCCCAGCAAAGAGGAAAATTTTCATTCTCAGTATTCCCATATGCCGTACACACTGGATCTCTGGTTGCAATTTGCTTGGATTACCTAAACCACTTTCAGTCCACTAAACAAGTAGCCATCTCATTACACCACTATCTTTCTTTTTCACTCTTATACCCACTCTCAGTCAATCCTATGGAAGCCTCAGAGTCTGGGCATCTGATTTACTAATTTATTCTCCAGCAATAATTATCGCTGTCTCTTGTTTTAAGCAAGCATGTGGACAACCCACGGAACACTCAGGTTATTTTACCTTTGGAACTCAGTTTCAACAATGTGTAGCCATTCACCTCTAACTGTGAACTTTATCTTATTAGAACCCATGACTACATTCATGCTTACATATAAAACTTAATCATAGCTATTATTCTTAATATATCTACTCTTCAAGTTAATAAAGGACTTAAATATTCTTTCTGTGATTTACCGCACATTTTAGGTTTTGTTCATCTTACTTTTAACCTTCACAGCTAGTTCTAGACTCCATCATTTCAACCACTGTCACCTAAAATCCTCAACTCAAACTAGAGTTTTGCTTGCTTTCTCCATTCCTACAACAAACTGCCAACACTGCTGGGAAAATAAATTGAGTACTTGCAGGGGAATGCATAAAAGGAGGAAACTACCAGTTGGGATGACATAGCCTGATACTTTAGGATGAAGTCCTGAACAGATATTTTATTTCAACACACTATGCTTGTAGTAATTTGAGATATGTTGTCCACATTTTCCTTAACTTTCTGATTCTAAATTTATTCATCAATGCATAGTGCCCTCAGTTGAAAGCTACATTATCTTTGTTTTTTCAAGTTGTTTTTATTAAATTTCAAAAATGTTAGTTTCAACTGTAATTCCAGTAATTCTCCATTATGTGATGTTTAACACAGGATCTGGTATGTTACCTTGTGTTTGTTTTATTGTTGCAGTTACTTGGTGGGAGACTTGTTTCATGCCAAACGTTATCGTTACCATTAAAGTGACCTGAGTTCCTAGGGTACTTGGTTACTTTTCTAGGACTAAATAGGAAGACTGTTTCACAAAATGTTAAGAGCCCAGGAGAAGACAGCAAGGTCCCTAAATGAACATTTTGAAGCCAATACCTCTTAGGATTATTAGTATAATCCTAATACAAGGGTTTACTCTCCATGTCTCTCTTGATATATATTTGGTAGTTGTTATGGAGTATGAATTGTTATTGTGATAAAAAAAGAATTATTTATGAATAATAGAGTACTGTTGAGAGTAAACTGAAACAGCATGATATCATCAGAATTAATTCCTAAGATCTCAGCTTGCAAGCAGGTAATAGGAAAACAAACTCCAAAGAATACTAAGGCAATACTACATTTGCCCCTATTACGTTATTTATACAGTGACTACAGAGGCTACACCTCCTGAGAGAATATAACGTTATCACTAATAACATGCTATAGTGTACAGTGGTACAGAGGCTGCCAAGTAGACTGTTGTACATCATCTTTTACAAATTCTTTTTATCTCCCTACAGTTTCATCAAAGTCATCAATCTCTGTACCCTAGTTACCATGTCCCTCTCTTTCGTTTGTAGCTTAATTCACTGTTATCCAGAATATGAGTAACATAACTTTGTGGCTCTCAACCAAGCAAATTAGAGTAGAATATGAAATAATAAATGTCATAGTTCCCTCTCAAGATCTGAATACTTGGTAAAGACTCTTGGGGTGTGTGTGTGTGTGTGTGTGTGTGTGTGTGTGTGTTTTCAGACATACACAAATGCTGGTGCTTGGGTCCTTTACAGTTAAATTCTTTGAATGACTTACCAGATGAATTAGTAATTCCCATGGTCCTTTCTAGCTATAGCCATATTCATAGAGTTTGTACTGCCTATTTCTGTGAACAAAGTTTTTATTCCAGAGCTCACATGACAAAGAGAAATCTAAACCCCTTTCTGTTTTGTCTCTAATTTGATTAAATTCTAGATGTAGCTGCTTAGCAACAAGATTCTCCTAGTGCTATAGACCATAACAACTGGCTAGAGTCTCTCCTCATTGTGGCTCCACCATCTACATCAAACTTTAATTCTAATTACTTTTCAATCTGAATAAATCTGACTACATTCCTTATCTGCAACCCCTGAGCTCCCAACATACAGTATAAGCACTAGTTTCAGTAATTTTGATCATACTATTATTTCTTTATAGGTCAATGAATAACTCAGAGGCACTTCATGTGTGTACATACAGTTCATCTCTTGTGGAAACTTTGTCATTAAAAAAGGCAAGCTAGGGCTTCCCTAGTGGCGCAGTGGTTGAGAGTCTGCCTGCCGATGCAGGGGACACGGGTTCGTGCCCCGGTCCGGGAAGATCCCACATGCCGCGGAGCGGCTGGGCCCGTGAGCCATGGCCGCTGAGCCTGCACGTCCGGAGCCTGTGCTCTGCAACGGGAGAGGCCACAACCGTGAGAGGCCTGCGTACCGCAAAAAAAAAAAAAAAAAGAAAAAAATGAAAGCTAAATTTAGAGGAAGAAATGAGTAAAGAACAGCATGGGAATAAATTTAGTAGGTAAATTGACTAGCTGGCATTTAAAAATTGATATTATAAATTAACGGTAATTAGCAAGTTGGCCTGGGTAAACCAAGGAAGCAAGATTAGGTATTTATTATCCTTGAGAGTTTATGCATGGGACAAAGAGGAGGTTGGCAACGTCTGTAAGTCTGGTGTCTGCTGGTGTCTTTCTATTGCCTTTCCACCTTAGGACGTCCATATCTGTACTATTTCCAATATGGGAAAATTTCACTTTCTCTCTGGCTTTCATCACAGCTACTTTTTTAAACGACCAAATTTGGCTATGACTTTGTTCATCTTTCTATTAGTTTTCTAGGGCTGTTCTAACAAAGAAGGCAAAATGAGTGATATAACAGAAATTTATTGCCTGACAGTTCTGGAGACTGGAAGTCCAGTGTCAGTGTCCACAGGGTCTTATTCTTTCTGAAGCCACTAGGGAAGGATCTATTCTAGGCTTCTCTCCTAGCTTCTGGTAGTTCCCTGCCTTGAGGCAGCATGATTCAGTTTTCATATGATGCTCTCTCCTGGTCCAAAATTGTCTCTTTAATTAGGACACCAGTCATATGTCCAATCTGTTGGCTTACAGCTGTTCATTATATTTTCTTACAAACCTTTGTATATCCGTGGAATCCATTATTATTTCTCCTCTTTTGTTTCTGATTTTACTTCTCAGTGCCTTCTCTCCTTTTAGTGAGTTTAGCTAAAGTTTTGTCAACTTGGTTTATCTTTTCAAAGAATCAGCTCTTAGTTTCATTGATATTTTCTGTTGTCTTTTAAGTGTCTATTTTATTTATTTCCACTATGAACTTTATTTTTCTGCCAACTTTGGGCTTTGTTTGTTCTTTTTCTAGTTTCTTTAGGTGTAAGGTTGTACTATTTATTTGAGATTTTTCTTGTTTCTCGGTTTTTCTGTTTTGCTCTAAGCTTCCTTCTTAGTACTGCTTTTGTTGTATCTCATGGATTTTGCTATATCACATTTTCCTTTATATTTGTCTTCAGGTATTTTAAAAATTTCTCCTTTGATTTCTTCATTGACCCAATAGTTGTTCAGTAGCATGTTTTCAGTCTCCACATATTTATTATTTTTCCAGCTTTCTTCTTGCAATTGATTTCTAGTTTCATACCATTGTGATTGGAAAATATGCTTGATATGATTTCAGTCTTCTTAAATTTATTGAGGCTTGTTTTGTGTCCCAATTTATGGTCTGTCCTTGAGAGGGAAGAATGTGCATTCTGCTGCATTGGGGTGGAATGTTCAATGCAAATTTATTATGTCCATCTGGTCTAATGTTTCATTTAAGGCTGCTGTTTCCTTGTTGACTTTCTGTCTGGAAGATCTATCCATTGATGTAAGTGGTGTATTAAAGTCCCCTACTATTATTGTGTTGCTGTCAGTTTTTCTCTATAGGTTTGTTAATAATCGCTTTATATATTTTGTTGCTCCTGTGTTAAGTGCACATATATTAAAATAGCTGTTATGCATTCTTAATGAATTTTCCCCTTTGTCATTATATAATGTCCATCTTTGTCTCTTGTTACCTTTATTGGCTTAAAGCCTATTTTGTCAGACATGAGCATGGCTACAGCCATTTACTTTTGGTTACCATTTGCTTGGAGTATTGTCTTCTACCTGTTCACTTTGAGCCTATGATTGTCTATAGAACTGAGATGCGTCTCCTCCAGACAGCATATAGTTGGGTCTTGTTTTTTAATCCATTCAGCCACTCTGTCTTCTGATTGGTGAATTCAGTTCACTTACATTTAGGGTGATTATTGATAAATGACAGTTTAGAACTGCCAATTTATCTTTTGTTTTTTTTCTGGTTGCTCTATATCTCCATTTTTCCCCCTGTGTTTCTGTCTGCCATTTTAGTTTGGTGGTTTTCTATGATGTTTTTCTCAGTGTTGTCTTTTTTTTTTTTTTTTACATTTTGTGTTTCTGCTCTAGATTTATATTTTGTGGTTACCATGAGGTTTGTATAAAATATCTCATAGATAAAATAGTCCTTTTCCTGTCGTGATAGTGTTTTATCTTCATTTGCCTATGTGAGTTCCATCCTTTTTGACCTCCCCTGTTGGGTTTTTGTTGTCTCAGATTATTCCTTTTTATATTGTGAGTTTGCTATCAAATTGAAGCAGCTGTAGTGATTTTTACTGTCTATACCCTTTAGCCTTCATGCTATAATTGTTTAATAACCTGTTAGAGTTGCAATTTTCTATTTCTGTCTATTTATCAACTTACTCAAAAGTTTTGTGTACTTTTGCCTTTTCCTTTCTGGTAGAAGAGCTCCTTTCAACAATTGTTTATCTCTGTAAGGCAGGTCTAGTGTTGATAAGCTCCCTTAGCTTTTATTTCTCTTTCATATCTGAATAACTTTGCTGGATATTCTTGGCTGACAGCTTTTATCTTTCAATATTTTAAGCATGGCATCCCACTCTCTCCCAGCCTATAGAGCTTCTGCAGAGAAATCAGCTGATAGCCCAATGGTGATTTATTCGTAGGTTGCCACCCTTTTTTTCCGGGCTGCCTTTAAATTTTTTCCTTTGTCCCTGACAGTTTTTCATATAATGTGCCTTTGCCATTGACTTTAACAGTTGTTAATATGTCTTGGAGAAGGTCTTTTTGCATTGAGGTAATTAGTTGTTTTTGTAGCTTCATGGACTTGTATATCTAGTTTCTTCCCCAGGATTAGGAAGTTCTCACCTGTTACTTTCTTTTTTTTTTTGCGGTACACGGGCCTGTCACTGTTGTGGTCTCTCCCGTTGCGGAGCACAGGCTCCAGACGCGCAAGCTCAGCGGCCATGACTCACGGACCTAGCCGCTCCACGGCATGTGGGATCTTCCCGGACCGGGGCATGAACCTGTGTCCCCTGCATCAGCAGGCGGACTCTCAACTACTGCGCCACCAGGGAAGCCCTCACCTGTTACTTCTTTAAATAATCTTTCTGCCCCCTTCTCCCTCCCTTCTTGCATACTAATGTTACCCTTCCTAATAAAGTTGGATTGTTCTCATAGAATTTCTTCATGTTTTTTGGATCTTAATTCTCTCTCCTCTACTACCTGTATAATTTCTAGATTTCTATCTTTTAGATCGCTAATTCTCTCTTCCATATGGTATGCAATATTTCCATTGTTTTCTAGTGCATTCTTCATCTCAGTTATTGAATTCTTCAGCTTCCAAATTTCTGTTTGGTTCTCTTTTAGAATTTCAATCTCTTTAGTAAAGTATTACTTCTGCTTACTAATATTCTCCTTGAACAGCCTTTCTGAGTTTTCTTGTAGCTCTTTGATTTTTTTCATGACAGCTATTTTGAATTCTCTCTCAGATCGCAATATTCCATGAGTTTAAATTTGGTTCCTGGAGAACTGTCATATTTGAAGTAGTGAACAGTGCTCTTCTTAAATATATCTGTTTTTTTAAACTTGATTATACTGACTCAACAGATTAGTAATTGGATGCCTTTTTTGTTTTCCGGTAGGTGGTGCTATAGCACAAGCTTTTATTTTCTCATACCTGCGCTGCCTCTGGTTATATTTTAGAATTGGCATCTTTTACCCTCTACCACCTTTGTCAGATGTGTTGCCTGGCGCCCTCCTTGCTGCTTGTGATACCAGATCATTGGTGCCTCGCTGCTGCTGGTGTCACAGGTGTCACTGCCTGGGGCACCAAGCTGGTGGGTGTTTTCTACCTTGTCTGGGGTCTCCTGGGTCACAGACTCTGCCACTGCAAGGGGAGGAAGAGAAGGAGGGGGAGCCAGTATTGCAGGTGTCTCAGCCGTGAGCAGGGTTGTCAGGTTCACAGGCTCTGCCACTGTAAGCAGGAGGGGGTGGAGTCATGGGCACCTCCACAACTGGAGGGACAAAGTTGGCAGGCTCCACTGCCACTGCTGTCAAGTTCCCCATGGCTACAGGTACCACTTTGGCTGTGAGGTCAGTGTGGTGCCTCCCCTGAAGCTGCCCAGCTCTCTGGGATTGCAGGTTCAGCCACCGTTGCTGGGGGTCTTGGATTACAAGCACTACCTCCATTGTTCTATGGTCCCACCTCCTCTGTGTGGTCCAGTTCACCCACCTTTAGATATATGATGTGCAGGATTTTCTCATGACCTGGTGTGTTGGGCACAGGTACTTTGGTTGAGTTATGGATGTTTTACTGGTTGTAGATAGAAGGGGTGAGACAATGGGAACATCTCATGCCACCAAGATACTGACATCAGTCCTGTATTTTATTCATTTTGATGCGATTGTAAGTGGGATTGTTTTCTTAATTCCTCTTTCTGTTAGTTCATTATCAGTGTATAGAAATGCAACAGATTTCTCTCTCTTAATTTCGTATTCTTCAAATTTACTGAGTTCATTTATTAGTTCTAATAGTTTTTTGGTGGAGTCTTTACGGTTTCCTGTGTATAGTATCACACAGGAATCTATTGAGATGATCATATGATTTTTAACCTTCGTTTTGTTAATCTGGTATATCACAATGATTGATTTGCAGATATTGAACCATACTTACATCCCTGGAATAAATCCCACTTTAACCTTGGTGTATGATTCTTTTAGTGTATTGCTGAATTTTGTTTGCTAATATTGGGATGAGTAATTTTGCATCAATGTCATCAAAAATACTGGATATATATATATATATATATATATATTGTATTGTCTTTGGTTTTGGTATCAGGATAATGCTGGCCTTGTAGAATGAGTTTGAAAATTTTTCTTTCTCTTCAGTTTTATGGAATAGTTTGGGGCGTATAGGTATTAACACTTCTTAAAATGTTTGTAGAATTCACCTGTGAAGTTATCTGGTCCTAGCTGTTTGTTGGGATTGTTTTGATTACTGATTCATTTTCATTACTAGTAATTGGTCTCTTCAGATTTTCTATTTCTTCCTGATTCAGTTTTGGAATTTGTATGTTTCTAGAAATTTATCCATTTCTTTTAGGTTTTCCAATTTGTTGGTGTATAATTTTTTGCAGCAGTCTCTTATGATTTTTTATGTTTCTGTTGTATCAGTTATAACTTCTCTTCATTTCTGATTTTACTATTTGAGCCTTTTCTCTTTTTTCCTTCATGAGTCTGGCTAGAGATTTGTCAGTTTTTAAAATCTTTTCAGATAAACAAAGAACCAGCTCTTAGTTTCATTAATATCTTCTATTGTTTTCTTTTAGTATCTATTTCTTTTATTTTTTCTCTGATCCTTATTGTTTCCTTCCTTGTACTAACTTTGGGCTTGGTTTGTTTTTGTTTTTCTAATTCCTTTAAGTGTAGATTGTTTACTTGCGATTTTTCTTATTTTTTGAGGTAGGTCTGTATCGCTATAAACTTTCCCCTTAGAAATGCTTTTGCTGTGTTCCATAGGTTTTGGCAGGTTGGGTTTCCATTTTCATTTGTCTCAAGGTGGTTTTTATTTGGGTGCCCTGGGTGGGGTGGGAGCCACTTTGGAGGGGACCCAGTCTCTGGCAAGGTTGCCTGCTAGGTATGAAAGGTAAGAGCTGCTTTGGAGAGGCACTTGACAGGTCTAGGCTGTCTGCTGTGTGTGCAAAGCAAGAATTTCTTTGGAGGCGGTGCCTGTTCCAGCTGTGGCCACCCACCGGATGTGGTGGGACAGGAGCCACTTTGGCCGCCCACTGGATGTGTCGGGGGGGGGCAGCTGCTTTGGAGAGGTGCTGGTCAGGATGGGCAAGTCTGCAGGGGAACACCAGGGTGGGGTTAGCAGTGCTAGCAGGGTAGATGATGTATGTCAAAAATGGTGCCCACCAGTGCCAGGACATAATAGCTGTTTCTTGATCTCATGTTGAAGTTCCTGAATATTCCTAACAAGACACCCTTGTCTGCTGACCACACTCTGTTTCTCTCTCCCTCCCCCTCCTTCTCCCTCTCCCTCTTTCTCTTTACTTACTAGGTAGTATTTATTGAGTACTTACAATATGCCAGACAGTATCCCTACTTCACAAGGCTCTTGTGATAATTAGATATAGCTGTTATAGAGTGCCTGGTGCATAGTAAGTACTCAAAAATGACATTAATATTATTGATTTCTAAAATTTACTTTGCTTCTGAGGGGACCTGGATTCAGCTGGGCCATACATGGTGGATTGGACTCTCTTTTTGGCCAAGAGTTGATGCTACCTAATGTTAGCTCTTAGCAGGTCTGACAGATATGTCCCAGGAACCACAATTATTCTTAGAAACAAGAGTAAATATAACCAGTTCTTCCCATTTCTTGGCTCAGCAAACACCATTTTTGTGTAATAATAACCCTGCATGAGGACTAGAGCAATCCCCAAGAAATTTGACTCCTTAGGTTGAGAGTCAAAGTATCCACACAGGCAAAATCTCCTAAAGGACTGGGTCAGTCTTTGTTGGTCAATATTCACACAAATATCTTGTCTCTCTTCTGTGAAATCAGGAACCAGGGAAGGTATTTCTGGTGGCTTGAACTTGGTCCCTGTGACCACACTCTATTTCTATATGATGTCATCAAGACCTATGACAGGACTTTCACCCGTCTGATCTTTCACTTAATCTCTGGGGTCATTTTGGCTGACTACCTCACATATCCTTTTAAATATTTGTTAGATTAAAAAAAAAGACCCTAATGTAGAAAAATAAAAATGTCTATCAAAAGATGAATGGATAAACAAAATGTGGAGTATACATAAAACAGAAAATTATTCAGACTTTAAAAGGAATAAAATTCTGACACATGCTACAACATGGTGAAACCTTGAAGATATTACACTAAGTGAAATAGTTGCCCTTGCCTGAGGAGACAGATCCAAAAAATATTTCTAAAACCAATGTCAAAGAGTGTACTGCCTATGTTTCCTTCTAGAAGTTTTATGATTTCAGTTCTTACATTTAAGTCTTTAATCCATTTTGAGTTTATTTTTATATATGGTGTGATTCTTTTACCAGTTTGATTCTTTTGCATGTAGCTTCCTGGTCTTCCCAACACCATTTATTGAAGAGGCTGTCTTTCCCCCATTGCATATTCTTGCCTCCTTTGTCATAGATTAATTGCCTATATAAGTGTGGATTCATTTCTGGGCTGTCTATTCTTTTTCATTGATCTATGTATCTGTTTTTGTGCCAGTACTGTACTGTTTTGATTACTGTAATTTTGTAGTATAGTTTAAAATCATGGGGTGTGATATCTCTAGTTTTGTTCTTATTTTTAAGATGGTTTTTGCTATTTGGGATCTTTTGTGTTTTCATACAAATTTTAGAATTAGATGTTGTAGTTACGTGAAAAATTCTGTTGGCATTTTGATAGGGATTACATTGAATCTGTAGATTGTCTTGGGGAGTATCATCATTTTAACAATATTAATTCTTCCAATCCATGAGAACAGTATAGCTTTCCAACTGTTTCTGCCATCTTTAATTTCTTTTCTCACTCTCTTATAGTTTTCAAAGTACAGTTACTTTTACCTACTTAGATTTATTCTTAGGTATTTTGTTTTTTATATGATTGCAAATGGAATTGTTTTCTTAATTTCTCCTTCTGATAGTTTGTTGTTAGTGATTGCTGTGGCTAGGACTTCCAATACTATGTTGAATGAAAATGGTGAGAGTATCCTTGTCTTGTTCGTGATCTTAGAGGAAATAATTTCAGCTTTTCACTGTTGATTATAATTTATGTGGGCTTGTCATATATGGGTTTTATTATGTTGAGGTATGTTCACTCTATACCCACTTGGGGAGAGGTTTTTTTTTTATCATAAATGGATGTTGAATTTGTCAAAAGATTTTTCTGCATTTATTGTGATGATCATGTGATTTTTATTCTTCAATTTGTTAATGTTGGTGTATCACATTGATTTATTTGCAAATATCAAACCATTCTTGCATCCTTGGGTTAGATCCCACTTGATCATGGTGTATGATCCTTTTAATGTGTTGTTAAATTTTGTTTACTAATATTTTGTTGAGGAATTTTGCATCTATGTTCTTCAGTGATATTGGCCTGTAATTTTCTTTATTTGTGATATCTTTGTCTGGTTTTGGTAACAGGATGATGATGGTCTTGTAGAATGAGTTTGGAAGTGTTCCTTCCTTTGGTATTTTTTGGAATAGTTTGAGAAGAATAAGTGTTAATTGTTTTAAAATGTTTTATAGAATTCTGTGAAGCCATCTGGTCCTGGGCTTTTGTTTGTTGGGTGTTTTTTTTTTATTACTGATTCAATTTCATTACTGGTAAATGGTCGGTTCATATTTTCTATTCCTGCTTCAGTTAGGAGATTGTACATATCTAAGAATTTGTCCATTTCTTCTAGGTTGTCCATTTTATTGGCATATAATTGTTTGTAGTAATCTTTTCTGATTCTTTGTATTTCTGTTGTTTTGGTTGTTAACTTCTCCTTTTTCATTTCTGATCTTATTGATTTGGGTTTTCTCTCTTTTTTTTCTTGATGAGTCTGGCTAAAAGTTTATAAATTGTTTATTTTTTCAAAGAACTGGCTTGTAGTTTCATTGATCTTTTCTATTGTTTCTTAGTCTCTATTTCATTTATTTCTGCTCTGGTCTTTTTTATTTCTTGCCTTCTACTAACTTTGGATTTTGTTTTTTCTTCTTTTTCTAGTTTCTTTATGTGTAAGGTTAGGTTTTTAATTTGAGATTTTTCTTGTTTCCTGGGGCAGGCTTGTATCACTATAAATTTCCGTCATTGAACTGTTTTTGCTGCATTCCATAGATTTTGGAACATTATGGTTTTGTTTTCATTTGTCCCAGGTATTTTTTTATTTCCTCTTTGATTTCTTCAGTGACTCACTAGTTGCTTAGTAGCATATTGTTTATCCTCCACACGTTTGTGTTTTTTGCAGTTTTTTTTTTTCTTATAGCTGATTTTTAGTCTCATAGCATTGTGGTCAGAAAAGAGGCTTGATATGATTTCAGTCTTCTTTTTTTTTTTTTTTTTTTTTTGCAGTACGCGGGCCTCTCACTGTTGTGGCCTCTCCCGTTGTGGAGCACAGGCTCCAGACGTGCAGGCTCAGTGGCCATGGCTCACGGGCCCAGCTGCTCTGTGGCATGTGGGATCTTCCCGGATCAGGGCACGAACCCGTGTCCTCTGCATTGGCAGGTGGACTCTCAACTGCTGTGCCACCAGGGAAGCCCAGTCTTCTTAAATTTAATGAAACTTTTTTGTGGCCTAAAATGTGATCTGTCCTGGAGAATGTCCCATGTGCACTTGAAAAGAATGTGTATTCTGCTGCTTTTCAATGGAATGTTCTATATATATCAACTCTATCTGATCTAATGTGTCATTTAAGACAAGTGTTTTCTTATTTTCTGTCTGTAAGATCTTCCATTGATATAAGTGGGATGTTAAAATCCCTATGACTATGTTACTGACAACTTTTCCCTTTATGTCTGTTAATATTTTCTGTATGTATTTACGTGCTCCTATGTTGGGTGCATATATATGTACAATCATATCTTCTTGGATTGATCTCTTTATTTTTTAATGTCCTTTTTTGTCTCTTGGTACAGACTTTGTTTTAAAGTCTATTTTGTATATATAAGTGTTGCTACCCTGGCCTTTTTTTTTACTTACATTTTCATGGAATACCTTGTTCCATGCTTTCACTTTCAGTCTGTGTGTGTCCTTAGGTCTGAATTGAGTCTCTTGTAGGCAGCATATATATGGGTCTTGTTTTTTAATCCATTTAGCCAATTTGTCTTTTGATTGGACCATTTTGTCCCTTTATATTTAAAGTAATTATTAATAGTTATGTACTTAACTGCCATTTTGTTAATTATTTTCGGGTTGTTTCTGTAGTTCTCTCTGTTCCTCTTTTCTTTTCTTCTCTTCTACCATGAGCTTATGACTTTCTTTCATGTTATGTCTGTATTCCTTTCTGTTTATTTTTTGTGTATCTGTTACAGATTTTTGGTTTGTGGTTACCTTGAGATTCATATATAATAACCTATTTATATAACAGTCTATTTTAAGTTGTGGGTTGCTTAAGTTGTATCACATTCTAAAAGCACTATGTTTTTACTCAGCCTTTCATGTTTTATGTTGATGTTATAGATGATTTTACTACTTTTTCTGTTAAACCTTTTTACTAGCTTTGTAAGTGGTTGATCTGTTATTTTACTGTGTGTTTGCTTTCACCAATGAGATTTTTCTTTTCATAATATTCATATTTCAAATTGTCTTTTTTTTCTGCTTAGAGAAGTCCCTTTAACATTTTTCATAAAGCCAGTTTTGTGGTACTGAACTCTCTTAGCTTTTGCTTGACTGTAAAACTTTTGATCTCCCCTTCAAATCTGAATTATAGCCTTGCTGCATAGTCTTTGTTTTAGGGTTTTTTCTTTTATTACATTAAATATATTATGCCACTCCTTTGTGGCCTACAGAGTCAGCTGATAGCCTGATGGGAGTTCCCTTGTATATAACTTGTTGCTATTCCTTTCTGCTTTTAATGTTCTTTCCTTTAATGTTTGCCATTTTAATTGCAATGTGTCTTGGTGTGGTCTTCTCTTGATCTTATTTGGGACTCAGTGCTTCCTGATCCTGCCTATCTATTTTCTTTCCCAGGTTAGGAGAGTTTTCAGTTATTATGTTTTCAAATATGTTCTAATTTAAACTAAATAAAACTCTAATTAAAGCTGTAGCCCAACACCATCTCAACTCAAGTTGTGAAGGATTGTGAATGCTCAGTTCCTCGCTTAACTTTCCATTGCCGTATTTGAGTTCACTGGTACTTAACACAACTCCTGACCTCTTGCAAAGGACTAAACTCTGTGATCTTGTCAATGTTTGAATTGGGGGGGGTGTCAGTGTTTAAATTAGAAGGTGATGGGCTATAGTTTAGAACATTTTGGTTTGCCCTTGGATTCAACTTCAGCAGGGCCCAGGAATCCAAGCACCATGAGAAAGATCAAGATTTAATTACATTCTCTCTACTTACCGAAGTATTTCCTCTACTACTGCTTTCTTAGCAATCTTAGGAGTGGGATGTAGGCCTAAGTCATTTATTTTTATGATTGGAATCCTTGCAGACCCAAGTCTTTCCCACCAGCTTATACTGTTGGCAAAGTTTCAGCTGGTTTCTTTTTTATTTAAATTGAGATATAACTGATATATAATACATTAGTTTCAGGTGTATAACAATGATTTGATATATTTATATATTGTGAAATGTTATGTTTGATACTAATGTAAATGAAATGAATTTTCAATTTCATTTTTACCTGCTTGTTACTGGTAGTTAGATAATGAGCATGGAATACTGACCATGTAATCAGCAACCTTGCTCTATTAACTTAGTTATTCTGTTAATTTATATTTTCTAGGTATAGTATAATGCCACTTGTGAATAATAGCAGTTTTATTTCTTCTATCTTTATTCTTATACCATTTTATTTCTAATTTTATTCAGTCTAGCACATCTAGTAACATGTTCATAAGAAGTAGTGACAGGGTGCCATTTTTGTCTCTTCATCAATATCCTTAGAAAGTCTCATACAGCTCACCATTATGTATGATATTTCCTGTGGGGCATTTTAGGTCATTTTTTTTTCTAGATATACTTGATTATATTAAGAAAATCCCCCTCTCTTCCATGTAGACCAAGCAATTTTATTAATAAATGTAGACTTCGGTGAAATAATTTTTGTGTTTATTGAGATATGATTTTCTCAGGTACTCTGTTAATGTGAATTATAGAGATTGCTCTTCTGATAATTTAGAAATACCTAAAATATAAACCATTTGATCATGAGGATGCATTATTGTCTACAAAACATGCCAAAATTTATTTTCTTTACAAACATTTTAAGAATATTGTTGACCTGAAACAAATATACTGCCAGTTTTTTCTCTAGCTAAATTGGGTTTATTTGGGATCAGCAAAGAATTGCAGCTCAGAGTCTGCAACCATGGCAAGCCATGTGCAAGCTCCCACACACAGGGAAGGAGAACTCTTTTGCAGATAGGAAAAGGAAGTTGGGTGGGCCATACTAAACAAAGAGTCCGTGGTGTTTCATTAGCTAAGTTGCTGCCAAGAAAGAAGAAGGACCTGTCTTCTTCCTGTTGAGTTCTGCTATCATTCAGGGTGTGAGAACTCTTCCTTCTGGTCTCACAACTCTATTTAATTGAGGTTATTGTTTATTTATTTTTTACAATATCTACTTTCATAAAAGAAATAGATAGGAAAATTTGGGGGGTGTAATGCCCTTGTCAGGTGTGAGAATTAAGTTACCCCAAGTCTCGTAGAGTTTTGAGCTATTCCTTTTCTTAAATTCATGACATATAAAGTTAAATCAGTGCATCTTCAGTCTTCTTTTTTTTAACATAGGTATATGAGACTATACATTTTCCTTAAAACACTGCTTTAGTTGACTACTATGTAATATACATATATTGTAGTTATTTGTGTTTCAATTCAAATTATTTCTTAATTTCTGTTTTGATTTCTCCTTGACATATATATTATTTAGAAATATATATTTTATTTCCAGTTGTGATATTGTGATTTATAATAAGACATATATATTTGAGCTTTAACCTTGTTCCTGTCACAGAGCTACTAAAAGCCTTGGAATTTTTAAAGTGATGAGAGCAATAAAGTTGTCCTTTGTTCCATTAATGAGGTGACTTTTCGAAACCACCTAGGGAAGGATGCTGGTTGCCAGTGGAGCAAACCATGTGATTAGAGGGTAGGAATTTTCATCCTCCCTTGCCCCCTACCTCCGTGGAGGGAAGAGGGACTGGAAATTGAGTTCAGTCACCAATGGCTAATAATTTAATGAATCATGTCTAAGTAATGAAGCCTTCATAAAACACCAAAAGGGTGAAGTTTGAAGAGCTTCTGGGTTGGTGAACACGTAGAGATGCAGGGAGAGAGATACACATGAAGAGGGCATGGAAGCTCTGCACCTTTCCCACGTATCTTGCCCTGTGCATTTCTTCCATCTGGCTGTTCCTGAGTCATATCCTTTTATAATAAGCTGGTAATTTAGTAAGTAAAATGTTTATCCGAGTTCTGTGGGCTGTTCTGACAAATTAACTGAACCTAAGTAGGGGGTCATTGGAACCTCTAACCTATAGCTTGTTGGTCAGAAGCACAGGTGACAACCTGGACTTGTGATTGGTATCTGAAAGAGGGGAGAGCAGTCATGTTGGTCTGAGCCCTTAACCTCTGGGATCTGACACTGTCTGCAGGTAGTATTAGAATTGAGTTGAATTGTAGAACACCCAGCTGGTGTAGGAGAATTTCTTGGAGGTGTAAGGAACCCCCCAAACACACATTGAAATTGGGTGCAGAATCTTAGTTGGTGTCAGATGTGGAATCAGAGTCAGAACTGTACCAGGCAATTGGAGTTTTTCTAGTTATATTTAATGCTATTGACTTCCAGCTTAATTATATAAGGTCTAGAGAAAATATACTCTTTTTAATTAAAACCGTGTGAAATTTGTTGGGGCTTTCTCTTTGGCTCATCATAAGGTAGACTTTGGTAGTAGTCCATACGCAGATGAACCAAAGTGAATTTATCCACTTTTGGGTTTATCCCTTCTCTTTGTATACCTATTATATCAAGTTTGTTAATTATGTATTGAAAGTCTCCTGATCCTGCAGGATTTATTTTCTACTCTTTCTGTTACTACTGAGAGAAGTGGGCTAAAAGTATCCCTACTGGTAATTGTAGATTTGTCTATTTCTATATTTTCTCCTCTGTATTTGAAGTTCTATTAGTGGATGCATACACATTTAAGATTGTCATATCTTCTAGTGATTTGCCTTTTTATCATTACAAAATATTCCTTATTTATAGTAATGCTTTGTGCCTTAAAGTCTTTGTCATCAGGTATTAAAAAGATTACACTAACTTAATTTGGTTAATATGTGCATGAAAATTCTTTTAAGTTTTTACACTCTCCACTTCTTTATTTTTAAATTGTTTCTAATAAACAATGGCATAATGCTAGACTTTATACTTTATTCACTTGAAATATGTCAGCCTTCTACTTAATGTAATCCATTTTACATAGATCTTATATCTACCAGGTTTTTTTTATTTTCACATCTGCGTTATGCTTGTTTCTCCTCAATTGCCTATACTTGTAGAAACAAATATCATTTATTATGCCTTTTGTTCCTTCAATACATTTCTTATATGTATGTAGTCTTATTATTTTAATGATTACCCTAGATTTGCAACATGCATCTGCAACATCATATAGTATAATCCACATCATTAATTTACCTCTTCCCAATATTGCTAGAAGTTTAGACCTTTTATCTCTATTTACATACCTCCCAGCTTTTGTGAGAAATATATATTTGCATTTTGTTCTGCATATATTTACAGTCCATAAGATACTACTAGTATCCTTGTACAGTTAATTTTAATTAGTTTACCCACATATTTACTGCTTCTTGTGTACTTCACACCCACCTGCACATTCATATTTCTTTCTGGTATCATGTTTCTCCTGACTGAAAAAGAAATGATATTTCTTTGAGTGCTGGCCTGCTGGCAATGATTTGTTTGCCAAAGGAAAGTTTTGTTCTCCATTATTGAATGTTATCTTCACAAAATAAAGAATTCTAGTTTGGCAACTACAATTTATTGAGTAAATGTGTTATTTCAGTGTCTTCTGCATTCAATTACTGAAGTCAACCATCTATTTTTATTGTCATTTCTTTTAAGATATGGATATTTTATCTCTGGCTGCTCTTAAGATTTCTGTGTCTCTGGTTTTCAACAGTTTTACTATGATATGGTTAGGTGTGTATTTCCATGTGCTTATTCTGCTTGAAATTCATTGATTTTCTTAAAGCAGTGGCATAATATGTTTCCATACTTAGGGGAAATTCTCAGCCATTATATGTTTTTTATTACTTCTATTGAATTCTCTTCTTCCTCAAATGATACTCTATTTGAATGATTTCAGATTTATTGATGTGTTTCACATATCACTTCTCTATTTTAATGCTTTTTTCTATGTCAGTCGTTGACTTTTTTAAAATTAACTTTTCTTATAGTTAACTAATTTAGCTAATTATACAATGCAGTCAATTCAAACTGTTTACTGATTTTCTGAATTTAATAAGTTCGCATAGATGCCAATTTTCTGGTGAAATGAATCTACCTTCTTTCACATGGTCTATTCATTTTCTTCCAGTTTCTCTAAAATACTAGCCATAGGGAATTTTTGTTCATTATCATCTTTTCCACTCTTTGGATCTTTTAGCTGGCTTCTATCTTTTCTTTCACTATCTTTGTTGTTGTTTTCCCTTTATTATTGGCCATAATTTCCTCCTTTTGATATATGTGATAATGCTTTATTGTATGCTAGATGTTCTATATAAGGAACCATAGGAGTTACCTTCAACTTGAGAAGTTTCTATCTTTCCTCTGTTTGGAAGTTAGGCTGAGTGACTGATGACTTTAATTCAATAAGGAATTGAGTTTGGTCAGAGATAGTGTAGTTTTAGTGAGACACATATACTTTACTGGACTTTATACTGGGAGCCCATAAGCCTCTATTTCTCAGCGCTGAAAGCAATGGGTGACTATGTTCTGATACTCAAATCTTCAAAACCAAGTTCTCTAGCTTATATTCCAAGCTCCTTGAAAATCAGCCAGATGTTTTAAAGAGAAGGCATTATATGTCCTTGAGGCAAACTCCTTTCCACTAGGTCTTTGCTTCCTAACTACAACAGATTGCAGATATCTTTGTCTTTAAAGACTTTAACCTATTTCCCAGCAAATGGATCTAAACTTAGCAAAAGTGGTGTGGGAAAAACTCATTTTGAATTTGATGCCCTTAAGTGCCTAATTTATCAATCTAGTCTATTCTGCACACTAAGAGTTTTTCAGGTTTCTCTTTCTTCAACAGAGGAATTCTAACTGGGTAGGCCAAGCTTGATCATTAATTTATATTCAAAACCATCATGTTACAGGGGACAAAGATTTTTGTTCCAGGGGAAAAAGTACTGATAATTTAAATTGTTTTCCCTTCCTTGTAATTTTTAAGTCTTCTAATCTTCGTTTTCTCCACAGTTCTATGATACTTTTAAAATAAAATTTTAAGAAATGTTCTTGGCATTGTATAGCTGTCATTTTCAGAAAAATTGCTTGTCTGCATAGACCTAACTAAAATTGAAAGTATCTTTTTTACCCTATTTTATAACCAAACAAACCCAGAAATTTAGAGACAACTATTATTATCATTCTGTACTTTTTAAAATTTTGTTGGAAACTTGCAGTAAATGTAAGTAATTTTCCCAAGATGGTTAAGGGCAGTGGTAAAGAAAAAATCAAACAAAGAAAAAAATTGATATTTCGTCACTCCCAATGAATGGTACTTAATGAATAAGTACTTCATTATACCAAGATGAGTACTGTAACAGAATTCAGTCAGAAAAAAAAAAATCAGTGATTTTAGGGGGATGGAGTTAAATATAAGGCATTGGGTAACCAGCTACTAAAGAACACAGCAAGTTAAGGGAGGCATTGTGCTAGTAACTGGTTAATAACCATAAAATACTAATTGCAAGAAGGTGATTTCATTCATGGAGCTGAAGAGCAAAGGGAAGAAGTAGGGTTACTTGAATCTGGAGAACTGTAAGGCTGGCCCCATGAATCTCAAAAATGAGACTCAAAACTCTCACAGCAGGTACTGCTAAGCTGGTGCAGAGGATCTGAGACATTGGTAGAGAGATCAAAGACCTGGGGCTCAGACCCAGACAGCTATGCTGGTATCTTTTAGACTGACAATGAGGTTGGTCTGGATTGAATTTTTTTTTTAAAAGGATATTGAAACTAAGTATAACTGCCAGTGTAAAATTTGTTATTAAGATTGACATACAGGAAGCAGATCTCCCAGATTCCCAAATCCCCTTGCATTCACCCTACTGCAGATCTCTGTAGAAAGAGGGCTGATACAGCAGCAGTGTGGTTCCTATAATGCAGAGCACAAAATGGGAAGGGGCTTTGACACTGAAAAGCAGTAACTTAAAAACTGGTACACCACCCAGGTACCATGCCTTTTTCTAGAAAATATAAAGAAATACATTTCAGGAAAAATAAAATTTCTAATTGTTTAAAATAAAGAAGAATAAGTAGAAACATTATAGGAGTTACCTTTTTTAATGCATATCTATTCAGATACATTTTTGGGTACTAATTGTTTTTATTTCCTATGTCGAGTCTGAGTCTTTTGCTTGGGTTTTTCTTCCTTTTTTTCCTTACGTTTTTTCCTCATACAGAGCAATAGAAGACAGCATAATAGAATTAACAACAAAATAAGACATGTTAGCGCCAGGTAAATCTTCTTTATCCTCTCTCTCTTAGGGGGTGGGCCACTGTCAACACTACCTCCATTGCCTTGTTTTAGGCAGTTGGGAGGGTCCCACTTATAGTTGCAATGGCAGTGATGTTTATTGTTGCAGATCCCCCTCATGTTACAGAACTTAGGTGAACAATTACTATCCAAGCGAGAGAGATGGACACACTTCCTTCCGATGCAGACATGTTCTGGGCCACACTCTGTGCCGTCTTTCACATCACCAATATCAGGTATGGTCATCCCTATGTGGTAGTCTGTACCCCAGCAGGTGGCATTGTTGAAGCGAGTCCCATGCACAGTAGAATGCTCTGTCAGAAGGGGAATTTCTGCCACGTTATCGCACTGAATTCTCCCACATAAGCTGTCCAACATACTGCATTTTAGATATGTAGGGCCTTCGACTCCACAGTTACCAAAACGGTCACCTTGAGTGTTTACTTGTTTGTAGCAACTGTCGTTTGCATTTTTTGCCTTTTGGCCGAAAATCTGCCTACACTGTGCGTTGCGGTCATTACATCTCTTTTCATAGCAGTAGGCGTTGTCATTACAGGGAATTCCATCCTCTACGTATACATCGTCTGGGCACATATGGGATGATCCATTGCACCACTCTGGAAGATCACATTCATTGACCTCCTTTCTACATATTTCTCCTGATGGTAAGAACTTGCAGTCCTTGCAACAAAGCCCAAAAGCACAAGTAGACCCAAAACTCAGACTGCAGTTTGTCAGACAACAGGCGTCTTTTAAACAATCCTGAAAAGATCCACAGTCACACTCTTCTCCTTCTTCAACAACACCATTTCCACAGCGCTTCCTTGAAAACATGTCCTTTGTGTATACAGTGTACTGCAAACATTTTGCCTGCTGTACAGAATATCCCCAAAAATAAGAATAACTACAATTGCTAAATTGGGCTATTGGTGGGTTGTCATGACGCATTATACATTTATAATAACCTGCAGAACACACACACAATACATTATCATGAGACATACCCAAATTATGACCTATATGATGAGCTACTGCAATTCCAAGAATGGCCAAGGTTTTGTTTGCAAAAGTAACAACTGCACAACTAAAGTGTGACCTACACATTCCTGCAACATAGCCTAAACCAGTTAATCCTCTCAAGGTCTTATTTATAAAAAGATGTACAGTATCATGTGCCATGCGGGCATCAATGGTATTAGCCTTCCAATTGCAAAAATCTCCCAGAGACCTCCTTGTAGCATCCACTTCAACCTGGTTTCTTTTAGTCCAGATCTCCATACCAAACAATAACACCTTCATACCCATTACCTGATAAATGGAATCCACTATATTTACAATAAGAAATAGATCCTCCTGCAACTTTGAGACATTCCTTTTATAATGATTATATAGAGTATTGTCCACCACCAGTGCAATTTCAACAAAGAATGAATGGATCCACCAGCCATCATAATGACTTTGTTTCAGAATAGAATTATCAGTCTCTTGAAACTCAAATTGGTGTACAGTTTCCTCTTGCATAAAATCAGATTTCATGTTTGGGAATTGGGTCTCCTCACTGTCCATTTTATATACCAGGTGTTCAAATTTTGTAGAGAAAATCATGGGCTTAATTTCATAAACAACATCGTTTATCTGTAATAATCCTCGAAAGCCACCAGAACAGGTACTGAGGGCAACAAGGGATTCTGGGTCCCCCTCCACATAACCATGGTAGTAGCAGTCATTCTGGACAAAAGGCTGGTCCTTCAGGAGAGCGCCCTGGTCTGAGTAGGTGAACACTGGGAGGTGTCTGGACAGCAAATGCTTCTTGATATTCATGTGGAAAACGTGTCTCTGGCCCCCAAAATGCAGGCTGTAAGAGAGCCGGCCTGGAGGCTTCATGCTTCTGCCAGTGTGTGTTACCTTCAAGGGAATCACCACTTCTGGAGGACTGTGATATTGGGGGTGTTCAGCCCGGATGTGTCCTGAAAAAGACAGAAACACCCCAAGCCAGTGTAGCAAGAGTATGATCCTCATGTACAACAGGGCTTTAATCACAGTCATTATGAAGCTACCATTATTGGTCCAGAGAAGAAGGCAGGCAGGGTTGGGAGTCACAGATGGTCTGGCTCCTTATTCTGAGCTGCTTAGTGTACAGAGCTTATCATTAAGTATCTGTCTTCTGGCAGAGTTGAACCATTAGAGCATAAGCCCTACAAGTAAAACAGAATATAACATATGGATGGGGTGATTAGAAAAGGGCCTAATAGGGAGAAAGAGAAAGTCATACAACAAAAGTGATTAGTGTTTTGATCAAGGGTTGACTCTAGAAACTGCACAGAATTTGCTTTTAAATACTGATAAGGCAGAGGGGCATTGGGGGAGTATGGAAGAGTGAAAACTGGCCATAGATTTATAGTTATTGAACTTGGATGGTGGGCAATTAAGGATTCATTATACTATTCTCTAAATATATGTATATGTTAAATATTTCCACAATAAATAGTTAAAAAAAATCTTAAGGGTAAGGTGACCATATGTCTTGGATTGCTGGGATTTTCCTAATTTACTCACGTTAAATTGGTATAAGTAATAATACCTGTTTTTTTCAACCTCAAGTCCTAAATTACTCAATTACCTAACATACATATTAAAAGCAACAACAACAACAATAACACTCTCCTGTTATTTTAAAATCTCTTTTATAGTACTTATTACCTCCCTAGAACAAAATGTTTAGTTTTATCTTTCTTACATTACTCTCCTCACTAGACTTGTCATATTAGAAGTACTCAAGAGCATTATCTATGTCTTTCACAAATGTTAGTATCCCCAAAGTGCCTAGCTTAATTCTTTATATAGTAAAGAATGGTCAACTTGACTTTTATTGTGCCTTGGACTGTTACTCAAAAGGTATTTACACTTGATTACATTTTAATGTACAATATTATTCAACACCTGTGGCCAATTTTGTTTTTGGAACAAAGTGTTGTAGACTCAGTTTTCCCTGCTTATTTTCTCTATTTACAACTAAATACTCTGGATATAATTAAGTGGAAGACAAAAAAATACCTCTGAAAGCTAAAAAGCAAAAGACAGACTGGCTAGAGACCTCTAGACTTGAGGAATGGCAACAAGGCGAGTTCCCTGGGTTTTCTTTTAATTGCTCTCAGATATCCCAAATTGGGTGCTGGAGAGGTCTTTAACACCGAATCACCAGCAGGCGTAGACAAAAACAAACAAAAAGCCTCAAGAATAGTTTTCTTTCTCTGTTCACATGACAGAGAATGGAAAAGCTCAACAGAGAACCAGTAAGGTGCTCCAGCATCTGCTCTCGAGCCAAGACACATGTGGATTGATTCACCCAGAGCAGCAACCTCAAAGACTTGTAGGCCAACCCAAAACACACTCCACAATCAGTGCACTGGTGGGCTGTTCAATCCGCCTACATTGGCAATATAAAATCCCTGGCAGGCCAGCCTAACACTGATTCAATATCTAGGTAACTAACTACCTGATCTGCCTTCAGAGGCAGCAACAAAATCCCAACAATTTGACCCATCCTCAGCTCAACACTAGGGCAGGGAATGGAACCCTATATTAAACATAGCAGTATCATTCATAAAGCCTGATATAGCCCACCCCTTCACCAAATGACATAGGAGACACAGCCTATTGGCTTCTGTTTCTCACATCTCCAGATATGAATATGGACCAGTGACACCAGTTAAATCCAGAATGTTAGAGTAGATCAAGCAGAAGAAAGGACCACTCAGCTCAAAGATGGGTCATTGATAATTATTCAGTTAAAGTAGAAAAAAAGAATAAAGAAAGCAAGCAGCTTATAGGACACCGACAAGAAGACCAGTATACACATGATGGAAGTCATAGAAAGAGAGAGAAAAAAAGAGAGAGAAAGGACCAGATAGCTTATTTAAAAAAAAAATAATGGCTGAAAATTTCCCAAATCTGAAAAAAGAAATGGGCATCCACATGCACAAAGCCCAAAATGTCTCAAATGAGGTGAATCCAAAGAAACCCAGATGAAGACTCATTAAAACTGTGAAAAGTCAGAGACAAGAAATTCTGAAAGTGGCAAGAGAAAACAACATGTCACATACAAAAGAACCACCATAAAACTGTGAGTAGATTTTTCAGCAGAAATCTTGCAAGTCTGGAGGGAGTGGGATGATGTAGTTAAAATGCTGAAAGAAAAAACTATCAACTAAGAATGCTATACCTGGCAAAACAGTCTTTCAAAAAATAAAGAAGACATAAGGACATCACTAAACAAACAAAAGCTGAAGGAGTTTATCACTGTAAACTGTAATAAACTGTAAGGCACTGTAAGTGCTAATGAGATTTTTTAAAGTTGAAAGGATGCTAAACAGCAACATGATAGTGTAAGAAAGTATGAAATATACATACATATAATATAAACATATAAATGTAAACTCATCTATAGATAAAACCAGAATACATTATAACTTTAATTGTGATGGGTAAATTACTTTTAATTTTAGTATCAAAGTCAATGATGAAAGTATTAAAAATAACTAAAACTGAAAAACATGTTAAAGAATACACAGTAAAAATTGAAATATAAGTTGTGACAACAACAACATAAAGTGTGAGCTAAAGAGAAGTTAAGTGTAGAGTTTTTGTATGCAATTGAACTTAAGTTGTTATCAGCTTAACATAGACTACGTTAACTATGATATTTTATGTAAGCCCCAAGGTAACCACAAAAAATATACTTATAGAAGTTACACAACAGAAAAAGAGAAAGGAATTAATGCATATAAAATACAAAAAAATTCAAAACACAATGGAAGGCAACAAGAGAGGAAAAAAGACATATAAAAGAACAAAAAAGATTGATAGAAAACAAAGGACAAAATGATAATATTAGATCATTCCTTACCAATAATAACTTTAAACATAAATGGATTAAACTCTTCAATTAAAAGACATAGAGTGGCTGAATGGATGTAAAAAAATAAGACTCAATTATATGTTGTCTAGAAAAAATCCTCACTTTAGATGTAAGGAAACACATAGGCTAAAAGTGAAGATTGGAAAAAGATATTCCCTATAAATGGTAACCAAAAGAGCAGAAATGACTAGACATATCAGACGGAATAAACTTTAGGTCAAAAACTGTCAAAAGAGATAAAGAATAACATTATATAATGATAAATGGATTAATCCACCAGGAAAGTATAAGAAATATATATACGCACCCAACATCAGAGCAATATAAATATATAAAGCAAACATTGACAGAACTGAAGGGAGAAATAGACAACAATTCCATAAAAGTAGACTTCAATACCCCACTTTCAACAAAGGATAGAACATCTAGACTGAATATCAACAAGGAAATAAAGGATTTTATAGCACTATAGACCAAATCAATCTAAAAGACATATACATAATATCCCACCCAACAGCAGCAGAATACAGTTTCTCAAGATTACATGGATGTCTCTTCAAAATAGATCACATAGCTACAAAACAAATCTTAATAAACTTAAAGATATAGAAATCATACCAGGTATCTTTTGTGATTACAATTAAATGAAACTAGAAATCAAAGGCAAAGGGAAAAATGGAAAATTTACAAATAGGTTGAGATTTAAAATCATACTGTTAACAACATTGAATCAAAGAAGAAATCAAAAGAGAAACTAAAAAATGCCTTGAGGGCTTCCCTGGTGGCGCAGTGGTTGGGAGTCCGCCTGCCGATGCAGGGGACGCGGGTTCGTGCCCCGGTCTGGGAGGATCCCACGTGCCGCGGAGTGGCTGGGCCCGTGAGCCATGGCCGCTGAGCCTGCGCTCCGGAGCCTGTGCTCTGCAACGGGAGAGGCCGCAACAGTGAGAGGCCCACGTACCGCAAAAAAAAAAAAAAAAATGCCTTGAGACAAAAATGAAAATGCACATACTGTAACTTATGGGATGCAGCAAAAGCAGTACTAGAAGGGAAGTTTATCATGGTAGATGCCTACCTCATGAAACAAGAAAAAATCTCAAACAGCTTCACATTCCACCTAAAAGAACTGGAGAAGAACACACTAAGCCTAGAACTAGTAGAAAGAGAGAGATAACAAAGATCAGAGTGGAAATAAATAGAAACTAAAAATACAGTACAGATAGCTTATTTTTTGAATAAAAAATAAATAAAATAAAAATATGTGATACACAGACACGCACATCCATTTTCTTGATCCATTCAGCCATCAATGGACACTTAGACTATTCCATGCCTTGGCTATTGTAAATAATGCTGTAGTGAATATGAGAGTGAAGATATCTTTTTGGTATAGTGATTTTGTTTTCTTTGAATAAATACCCAATAGAATTACTGGATTATGTAGTTCTATTTTTAATTTTTTGAGGAAACTTCAGGTTGTTTTCCATAGTGGCTATACCAATTTACATTCCTACTAAAGTATACAAGGGTCCCCTTTTCTCCACATCTTTGCCAATACTTGTTATTGCTTGTGTTTTTGATAATAGCCATTCTGACAGGTGTGAGGTTTTGTGGTTTTGATTTGTGTCTCCCTAATGATTACCGATGTTGAGGACCTTTTCATGTATGTGTTGGCCATTTGTATGTCTTCTTTGGAATAAATGTCTATGCACTTCCCACGCTCATTTTTAAATTGGGTTTTTTTTTTTAATTGAGTTGTATGAGTTTTATATATATATTGTATATTAACCACTTATCAGATATATGATTTGCAAATATATTCTCCCATTTGGTAGGGTGCCTTTTCATTTTGTTGGTTTCCTTTGATGTACAGAAACTTTTTGGTTTGATGCAGTCCCACTAATTTATGTTTGCTTTTATTGTCTTTCCTTTCGGTGTCAAATCCAAAAAGTTATTGCCGAGATTGATGTCTAGGAGCTTACCCCCTGTGATTTCTTTTAGGAGTTTGATGGTTCAGGTCTTACATTCAAGTCTTTAATCCAATTTGAGTTGATTTTGTTTATGGTAAAAGATTGTGGTCCAGCTTCATTCTTTTGCATGTGGCTGTCCAGTTTTTCTAACACCATTTATTAAAGAGACTGTTCTTTCCCCATTGTGTTTTTTTTTTTTTTTTTTTTTTTTTTCGGTTTTTGGGCCTTTCTCTTGCGTTGTCTCTTCCTTTTCGGGTCAGGCTCTCGATGTGCAGGCCCAGCGGCCATGGCTCACGGGCCCAGCTGCTTCGCG